>NC_065570.1:71290835-71596539 GCF_937616625.2 Mercurialis annua
ATGTTACAAGATTGCCATCATTTTAATGACGTGTCATTATGTGATAGGGTTAGTCCACGGATGACGTGGTGAACTGAGTCTACCTAAGAATTTCTCTATTAGCTATTATGTTTTAAATTTATCTTTTCCCTAATAAACGACTCTATGACTCAATTTACATAAGCATTTATTATATAATAGGGTTATATGAGTATTTATTCCCATAATTTAAGACAAAAACCCCACTTTTTTAATATGTGCAACTTTTGCTAAATGGACAATTAAAACAAATGGAGGGAGTATGTAATACTAACAAGTACTCCCTCCGTCCCATTTAAGAAGGGACATATCCCATTTTTATTTGTCCCACTTAAGAAGGCCATATCGTGTTTTTTGTGCCAATTTATATGAATTTTCTTTTTTTAACCATTTTTCTTTTTTTATAATTAATAATTATTAGTCTATACACAAA
Source organism: Mercurialis annua (assembly GCF_937616625.2). Classification (NCBI taxonomy): domain Eukaryota; kingdom Viridiplantae; phylum Streptophyta; class Magnoliopsida; order Malpighiales; family Euphorbiaceae; genus Mercurialis; species Mercurialis annua. The sequence goes on from NC_065570.1 coordinate 71,291,287, forward strand.
ATACAACACTATCATAAATAGGAGTAAAATAAGAAAATATTATAGTAGTTAATGCTTTCTTAATATATGTGAAAAAGTCATTTCTCCCTTCTTAAACGGGACGGAGGGAGTAATTCTTATTAACTTCGCTAATAACTAGAGTATCTTTGAATTAAAAAAAATCAAATCACCACCGCACAGTGCACTACAAATCGCACAGTCAAACAATTAATAAAGGGACAACTCTATTCAAACTTTATGGACAAGACTATAAATCAGTTCTTATTCGCTAGTTATTAGATATCAATTCAAAATACAAATTAAATTAATTGGAAAAATTTGAATTGTGTTTAAATTATTTGAATTTTGTATCTAATCCAGCTCGCATAGATGTTTGATGAGAGATTTACGAGTTTAAATAATAATTTATCTTTTTAATACATCATTTTTTAAAAACTTTAAATGTAAGTTTATTTCTTTTATTATATTCCCTCAGGTTCATAATATTTATCGCATTTGTCTTTGACATAAAAACTAAAAAAGTAAATAGTACGTCTGAACTTATAGACAACAAGTTATCCTTATCGTGAAACTTTAACATTTATGACTATTATTTCTATTTGTATTGTTGTATTCATTCAATAAATTAATTACGGGTAAATTTGGAAAAATAGTAATTAATATTTTCTTGATATGTTAAAGTGATAAATATTATGGACCAATTATTTTTTCAAATGCGACAAATATTATGAACCGGAGAGAGTACTTATTAAATTGGATGTCATTGGAGCTCGAATTCGAGATTAAAAATTGAAATTAGAACTTATTTAACATCAAATGATAAGATAGGTTAACTTAAGTGGAAAATAAGCGCTATTTAAGAAGAATAGGCTTCAAATTTGAATCACCGGGTTACAAAAAATTATTTATTTATATTTTACAAAGAAAGCAAAATTTATAGGCTTAATCACCGAAAAACGGTCCCTGAATTTGATTTAATTGGATTTGATTTTATTTGGTTTAATATTTGGTTCGGTTAAGTTGGATTGGTGGTTTGAGATGTTGCCATGTCAGCTAATTTGCAGAGTTGGAAGTGACATGGATGACATGGGGACAGGGGCGAAACTAGGGAGGGTCGAAGAGGGTCGGCCGACCCTCCTCGCCGGAAAAAAATTAAAAAAAGTAAAAAATTTTAGGGTTTTCTCGTAGGGGCGGTTATAACCGCCCCTAGAAACCGCCCCTAGAATTATAAATTAACAGATTTATATGTATTTAATGTCGTTTTATTCTTCTAAATAGCCGAATGTTAAAATTTCGACCCTCCTAGTTTGGAGTACTGGTTCCGCCACTGCATGGGGATAACAAATCCGGTTCGATTAAAAAATGACTGAAAAAGAAATATAATATAACGAAATTGGCTAAATCTGGTGATTTTTAAAGGTTTGGTTATAACTGACACAAAACATAAATATTTGGCATTTTTTAGTGATTAAGCCAAATTTATAATATTGAGTTTAGTATAATTTGTACTCAACTCGGGTTATTTATATTTCTAATTGTATGTGATTTAAAATTTCTAAAATAATTATATTAATAAGTAACCGAATGTAATAAATTAGGGTTAATGTCAAAAAAAATCACGAATTTTACATGTTTTCTCATTTTAATCACGCAATTTAAATTTTCTCATTTTCATGCACGAACTACCACTTTTTCTCAAATTCATACACGGTGCTGAGATGACACTCATCCATTGGTGTAAAATGACCTCCACATCAGCGAATTACACCAATGGAGCCGTGACTACCTCAACACCGTGCATGAATTTAAAAAAAAAGTGATAGTTCGTGCATGAAAATGAGAAAATTTAAATTACGTGATTAAAATGAGAAAACGTGTAAAGTTTGTGAATTTTTATATATTAACCCAATAAATTATGTCTCAATTTGTTTCTCAATCAAAAGAAAAATGATACAAAAACTAAAAAAAACGTTTGTATTTTTAAGCCCATTGACTTCGAATTTAAACTACACCCATGAAATTGAAGGAAAAAAAATGCACAAAACATGAGTGGAAAATGGAACAAATTCAAGTGGGCAAAGGTCATAAGATCCACCACCATATAATTATATAAAGTTGTGTTTATATATTAATAAATGAACAATTCTAAAAGATGAGAGTATAAGAGCATTAAAAAAAGAAAAAAAAAACTTCCCCACTGCCTGCATGATTCAACTCCCCACCAAATCCACAATATCTACTCTTTTCCTAATCTTCCTTTTTTTGGAGATTAAAAAACTAAAAAGAAGACAAAAACATAGGAATCCTATAACAATCTTCTTTCTTAATCAACCCACTCAGCTTTTTCTCTTCCGTTGACTTTAATCCACAGATCATTATGAACGGCTGTGATTGAACCGAACGTTACTTTTTTCCTGATGCTTCTCTGGACCGATGGATGAGTTGACATTTATCAAGATGATTCGAGTACTCGAACCGCAGATGCATCAGCGATGGAGTGTGAGTGATTATGATCACCTTCGTAAGTTACAATGAGCATCATTGGATCATCCAGAGCTCTCTCCACATGCTTACGAGCTGGGCATCCTCTCATGCTACTGCACTTGTAATATCCTCTGATAAACATAAATTTAAACAAAATCAGTAAATCATATTTTAGAAATTTATAGCTCAAACTCAATCAATTTATGAATTGAAAAACTAATTAAATTGCAAACCAACCTTGGATGAGGTGAGCCTTTGATGGGCTTTTGACCATATTTTCTCCAGGAATAATCATCTGGTGGAATATCAGCCATCTTGCTACTAATTGCAGGGACTCTAATTACTCTCTTAACTCTTGATTTTCTGTTTAATTAACCATAACGATGAGATTTAGAATAAACCAATCTAAATTAATCCAACAAAGAGTTCACAATTGTGACAAAAATAGAAAACAAACCTTTTCTTGGAACAATGGCAGCGACCGGAAGAGGAACCGCATTTAAGAGCAGCATCATCCATGGAACTACACTTTCTTTTGAGTGAAGTTGAGGATAAAGGAGGTTTACCAGAAGATGAACCGGGTTGTGCAATGAATTGGAACCCGGATGACACAGATCGATGTAGGCTAGTGTTATCAGTTTCCCCTGTTAAAGAAGAAATAAACGAAGTAGCTGCAGAAATGGACGGTGAATTAGAGAAATTAATAGAAGAAGGAGCCGCTTCGTTTCTCTCTAAACACCCGTTCTTTGTCACTAAAAGAGGGGTCTTCTGATGCTGTTGCTGGTTATGAAAATGGTGGTGGTGGTTGTGATTGTTGGGCAAAGGAGGTAACCGGTGAACCGGGGTCGGTTGATATACCTTAAAGGCAGAAACTTGTTCTATTTGAGGCGGATTAATTACTGGTTTAGAGGATCCTGGTTCTTGAACTTGCTGTTTCTGCTGCTGGGCAACTGGTTTTGGATCTTCTTGTTGAGGCGGAGAGCCAGAGGAAACAGGGGCTCTGCGAAACCGTGCATGTCCCGTTCTTGAGGTTCTGCCGAGCAAAGAAATGACTTTCTTGAAGTTGTTAACGGCGACATCTGTAACGGCCATGATATCGTCCGATTCGGAGTAGCATTTCTGATGTAATTGTTGTTTATGTTGATGAATGTGATTCTGTTGGATCAACTTAATAACCTCTTCCACGCTTTGGATCCCGGCAGTGGCAGCTTCTTTAACGGCGTTTTCTTGCATTTTACCTGCAAAACTATCGCCGGAATACCCCATCATAAGTTCCACAGCCATCTTATCAATATACCATGCAACAAGGAGAGTATAAATTTATAAGAACTCAACTGAGAGAGAATCAGATTGAAGAAATAAAGAAAGAGAGAGAATTTAAAACGAAAGAAAAAGCAATTAAAAAAAGGAAAGAAATAGAGAGAGATTTTAGAGTCAAACTGATGCCTTCTCTTTAGTGTATTCCTTTGCCGTCAAAGGTACTAACAAATGACTGGCCTCCACGTGGAGAAGAACTGTCAGCATATTGACTACCTCTGTTAAATAGTGGGGCCTAGTCTAAAATGAGTGTTTGAGACCCTCTGATGGAAATGATGAGATAAGGTCAAAAGGGGAGAGAATAGCCGTTAGATTTGATGACTCGTTAAAATCGGATGGAAAAAGAAACAGAAAAAAGAAAGTTATAGGTTGGAGACAGTGAGGTAGAGTTGACCTTTAGCTCCTTTTAATGCAAAAGTCATACTATTAGGGGTAAAAAAGAGAATATCTTCGTCTGTGGGCCCGTCTAGGGTTTCTCTTTTACCAGACATCATCTCTACCCTTAAGTCACATGGGATTCTTTCTTTATACATATATTTGTTTTGTTATTTTTATTTTTGTTAGTATAAACTAAAGTAAAAAAAAAAGCAAAACTAAAAAGTTACCACAGCTAATTTTTACCGTTGAAAACCAACCCAAAATTTTCGAAATGTTTTTTGGTTAATTTATGGGGTCCACGAAGAATAGATGGACCATTTGAGGGAAGATGGTCATAAGTGGACGTTTCGTAAAAGCTTTGAAAAATATTTGCAATTTGCAAAGAAAGAGAAAATTAGTGTAATATTTTGCATTCTTATTTAAAGTCAAACTTTCTACTATATTAATGCTGTATACTAATAATGTGGACGAATAAAATATATGACGAATATTTGCAATATCATATCTTTCCTTCTTAAATTAGTACTAGTAGTAATTCTTTTGATAGTTTTAGTTGACTTTTTGTTTATAATGATGATGATTCGTGTGTAAATACAATAATGGGTTAATGTCAATAAATGTTTTATCAATTATAATCAAATACTTTAAAATCGACTGGTTTTGTCCATTATGAAATATTGAATCTTTTTTAGTCATTCGTAAATCAAACTTAAAAGTTTGTCATCCGTGAATGGGCTAAATTAACCGATTTTAATTGATTTCACTAAAAAAGATTACAGATATCTCATATCATTCAAAATCGGTTAGTTTAGCCCATCCAGAAATGAGAAATCTTTCAGTTTAATTCACGAATAGCTAGAAAAGGTTTCAAATATCTCAAAATTGACGATTTTAAAAGGTTTGATTATAACTGACAAAACACGCAGATATGTGGTATTTTATTGGAAATAACTATAAAATAATTGATATATTAAACTTTTTAGATCCAGACTTCAAAAATTTAATTTAGGTCGATAAATTTTAATTCAAATGTTGGATATAATTTTTAAAAGTTTTAAGTTTTTTCTTTCCCCGTTATAGATACTAAATAAACTATAAAAGCAAGTCCAGTGACTAGACTTTCCGAGTACATTTTTTGATTTTTCAGTTTCAAACTTCAACACCTATTATTAATAATCAGCAGTGGACCCATAGATTTTTTATGAAACGGACAAGATTGTACTAAAAAATTACAAAATGAGTAAAATAGATAAAAAATAAATAAATTTTAATGTGAACAATGCTATAAATTTTAAGGTAAAAAAATGATGTATGAAATTCTGTATTTATATTTTTAAAAAAGTTCAAAATAATAAGGAGCTAATACTAACATTGACTAACATAGTTAGTTTTATCATTGATAAAAAAATTATACGCCCTTCATTTTTTCAATTATTTATTTAGTCAAAATTGTACATATTAAAGTAGTGAGTGTTTTATTTTAAATTATAAAAATAGATATTAATATAACGCTATTAATTAATAAATGTGTTGTAAATTGATTTATGGAGCCATCATTAGAAAGGTAACATGAAAAAAATAAAAGATAAATAACTAAAAATAAATATATTTAGTAAATAAACAATTAAAAAAATTATAAAGAGAAATAAGTAAAAGATTAAATTAGAAGATTTATTGATTGTATTTTATGGGTAGGTTACGGTATGAGGTGGGAATCTGGAATGGAACAAAGAAAAGGGAGAAGCAAGACTTATGAGAGTGGATGAGAGAAAAAGGAAATGGAAGAGATGACGTGCAACTTCGGAAATCTTTGACTTATTTTAATACGCCAATTGCCTTTCCAACAAAACTTAATGGGTTTGGCACAATCATTCACTCAAAAGACTTCATTTAGGAGTCAACCTCCATTTTTAATTCTTCACCACCTTTCATCTCCCACCAGGAGAACTCGAAAATAAAAAATTGGACTCCAGTTTAAATTTGTAGATTATATAAAATTAAATTAATCACATATAAAATTACAAATAGTGATTCAAGTACAAAAATAGTCATATTATTATAAATATAGATATTTATATAATAAACAAATTAATTAAATCTCTTTTGGACTCCTATAAAATCAAATATTTTGATATTTGTCATCAACTCGTAAATTTATTTGAGTAATTTGAATTTAAACTTTATTTAATTGATACTAATGTAATTTAAGTTAGTGCTCCCGATTCAATAATACCTTTAATTCCTTCTTCTTTTTTAATCATATTATACATTTAATTTCCACTCATTGGTTCTTCTTTAGATTTTCTTTATGTCATTATAAAATTGCCTCTCACGAACACTTTTATAACAGTAATACAAGTAACAAGATACAACCTTAATGTACAATCACTCTATGCCTTTGTTTATCTATTTACTGAATATATATTCTTGGGTAGAGATTTTTGCACTCCAACAGTTGATTTTCACACTCCAAATTGTTTTCTATTGACTATATTATCCTTTTCTGATTTTCATTAATTTGTCTTTACCACCATTTACTGGTACCATCAAAAATTCAAAATCATATATGTAGAACTTGAGTTTATATTATTTGAAATGGTTGAGATGCCGTCTATTTATTTTTTAATTATTAAAAAATAAAACATTGGCTCAAAATATAATTTCTGTCAAATTTTATTAGGATAATTTATTTTGGAGTTTCTTTAAATTATAATTGGTGAATTAAATTTTAGTATTTTCATTTGGAAGATTGAAAGATAACGGTTAGATTTTTATATTTCTTATATTTTTGTTATTCTTAATTAATTAAACGCTAATAATAATAAAAAATAAATTCTCTATTTTATTGTTCTAATTTTATATCATATATTTATTATAAATATTTAAAATAAATTTAAAGTTGATATTTAACAGACAATTTGTCTACATACAATTCCATGATATATTCATATTTAAAATATAAACTATTTTATAGCAGAAAATTAATAATTCTAAATTTAGTCAAATTAAATACACTTGTAGCAATTAACTAACATATTAATGGAATTTAAATTAACTCTTTTTAAAATCTCATTTAAATAAAAACGCAACATCTTGTTTTTGACAAATAAAAGTACATAAATTTAAAATTTCAATAAAAGCCCCTCTATTGAATTTAATCAAAATAAAAAAAATTATGAATAAAAATATAATAATTTACGTGGATTAGCAAAGTTGGTGATGAATTCATCCAATAAAAAAAATTGAAAGTTTGTGGGTTGGGGATGAACCGTATATAGAAACAAAAGAGAGGGTAATATAGTCCATTAAAAATAAAATGGAGTGCGGATATAAATGAAAGGAGTGCGAAAATCCTCACCCATATTCTTTTATGAAAACTTCAAACTACTCGATGCAAAAGATCAAATAAAATAAACTCGCAAATAAAAAAACAATAACTAAAGCTTCATTTTTACCTTTGAAATGGTATAAAATATTAAATTAAATTTACAATTTTTAAAATTAGATATTTTACCTCGTTTTATTGTTTCAATCCCAAAATCGTTACCTCAACTCCAATTTGTATATAATGCACTAAGCATCTTTAACATCTCAATTTAAGGGGATAAAACGAGACAACATATCAAGTTTTAAATTTATTTAAACCACTTAATAAGTTTTATTTGAGCTTTTATACTAAACTGTGAGTTTCTAACATTCAGACCCTTAACTTACATAAGGATTGAATTATTTTATCATTTTGACCATCACATGTTTTGAGCACAATATATAATACTAGTATATACTAAAAACAAACATTAATAGCAAAGAAACAAGTCTTACCGGAATTTCTGCAGATCAAAAGAGCAAAAAGTAGAGGCTGCTGCCATCATGGAAATTGATAGGAGAACCGAGTTTAGCTTATAAATCTAACCCTAAATCAAAAGGCTAAAAGAGAGAGACTCAGAACACTTATAGAATTCATACAATGCATCTTTTCTTTTATTTTACAGTGATTTTTTTTTAAAAATGGAATTGCGTGTAACATTAATTATTGTTCGTCCATCAAAGATTTTTGTGAGATTGTAGGGCAATTATTTCTGTTTGGAATTATAAATATATTTTTATTTTTGAATTAACTATTTCTAAAGCTAAAGATTTTTTATATTCATTTATCTACTTTTTCTAAATAGTTTTGAAAATTTAAAAACTCTTTTGAAATACTTTTTCAAAATTCAAGACCAAACAATGTATTTTTTATGTGATTTTTTAAATATTGTTAGAGTTTAATATAGTATTGTTACTGTTTATACATGGAAAGTCAACTCTAGTTTGAGATTTTAGCCATGATTCGTGCCAATATAATAAATTCGTTTATAATTTATTAATACTAAACAAACTCTTACCTAAATTATGTCCATAGAGTCATTTGTAGATATAGTGCTTTCATTTTTCTAGTTGTTCACTTTAGAGAGATGTTAGGTTTTTCAGGTAACCAATTGTATTCCAAATTTGCTATTTTTATTAAATATGTAATTCGACTTATAAAACTACACTTTCCATTAATAAAATAAATATTTATATTAGTCTTAATATTTATAATTTAGGATAAATAAAGTATTTTCTTTATCTTAATAATTTATCTTAAAATGACAATTAAAAAAAACAAAAGAGTAATTAACTAAATTGTATTATTGATATTATTTTAATAATGCGTTATTATATTTTTAATTGTTCTCATAGATGATGTGTTAGAGAGGATCCATATAATTATTTAGAAAAAAAGAGGAGAGAAACAATAATTTTTTTTATATATAGAAAAAATAAGTAGTAGCTTCTTATAGAGGAAAAAGGGGCAAATATGCCCCTAACTTTTAGGTCAGAAGCAAATATATTTCTAAAGTTTAAAAATGGACAAATAAGCCGCTAACATCTTTAAAAGAAATAAGTAAGCCTCTAACGTTTTAAGGGACAAATAAGCTCTTCTCCTACATTGTGTGTTAACAGTGTGTGCATGGTGAGTACATTTTGATGACATGACGAACGTGAATCCTACATGGCATTTCTGAATCCACATATTGCATCTTTTAGCTCTCTTGATTTGATTGATTTGTATTTGAAATTTTAAAGTTTTAAAATTTAAAATTGTTTTTTTCATTATAAAAAGAGTTGAAAAGGATACAATTCATGGATTTAAGAATGTCATATGGGATTCCCGTTTGTCATATCAACACGCACACATTATTAATACGCCGTTTAAGAAAAGGTTTATTCGTCCCTTTTTAAAGACATTAAGGGCAATATTTGCCTCTCACTGGAACGTTATGGGCATTATTTGCCCCTTTTTCCTCCCATAAATGATGAGGGAAAGCAATGTTGAATAAGTGGGCCAGTCGTTATATCCGGTACGTAGAATTGCCATAAATAGCCAATGGCCCATAAAATTGTACACTTGGACTGGACCAGTTATTGTCTTCTTCTTCAACCTCTTTCATCTTTTAGGCCTTTAAGCTTATAGATAAGAGGCCTCCACCACATGCTTAATCCAAACAGAAAATTAGTATATTCTATATTAATATATTTACATGATTATACAGTATATTTCTTTAAATATGAATTGTAATTTTAAATATCACTTTAATTACTTATAATATCTGGGATTTTTTTGTTAGTTATTGGTTAATACTTTATATTTTTATTTATGATTGTATTATTTTATATTATTTTTTAACTTTTACATACATGTACTGATCTATATTAAATTGAACTTTCCCGTAATTCTATAATTAAGAGTCTCAATTTTTTGGGAGTTTGATAACCAACATTCTTAAACTCTTTCAAACATTACTCGAACTAATTTGTAAGGGCAGGATTTTTCGCAATCCAACATCTTATTTTCACATTCCACTATTTTAATAATTGACAATATTTTCCTCACCTATATTATCAATCTTTGCGCTATCTTCCTAACAGTTCAAAAATAGCGAGTATTATTATACGTTTTTAATCATGTCGTTTAAAAATCGCTATTTTCACACACGAACTATTATTTTATTTTTCTCAAATCCATGTATCGTTCAAAAATCCGACAAAAATTGCTGAATTGGAAATCAGATAGGTATATGCCATAACGAACCGGATAATGACACGTCATCAACTTTCGCCAGATTTTTAAATGATGTATGGTTAGAAAAAATGGTAGTTGATGTATGAAAATGACGAGTATTAAACGGCGTGATTAAAATGAAAAAACGTGTGAAGTTTGTGAATTTTTATAACATTACCCCTTGAATAAAAATAAAAGAAGGATCAGCCTACCTTTTAAAATTATATACCAGGATTAAATAAAATCACATATTATGACTCAAATCATCTCAAAAAATTTCTAAAATAAATTTATTTAGTGCTGAAAAAATTGATAGCTACAATCATCGTATTATGTTCTTAAATATTTGCATTTGAACAATAAAAAAAAGATAAACCTAACTTTTAGGTTTATATATGAGGATTAAACAAATTGTTTTAATTTTTTTTAATTAGTTAGAATAGATCTCAAAACTCACGTCTTGGAGTCAAAAAAATCACCTTTAATTTTTTTTAGCTGATTAGATCTCCAAACTTGGTTCTTGGAGTCAAATAAATTACGCGTTTAAGATATGCACATTAACATAAACTTTTAATTTTAAACTTTGTGTTTGTTTATTGGATAAGGGTCCTTCTTTAACATAAATTACGCGTGTTTGCATATTTAACATAAAATTTTAATTTCGACAAAAAAGTACATGAACTTGCAAATTATTGAAATTAAGACACTGACACCGTTTTAATGTAAAACGGCTGCGTTTTAGATGTAAAACGGCTGTGTTTTAGATGTAAAACGGCACCATTTTTCAAAGGAAATGCAAATGTGGTATTAATTTTATAATAATTTTATCATTCAAAAAGTAGACTTATTTAGTTTCAAGTAACAATTAAAGATTAAAATGGTAAAAACATTTAAACTGTAGTTAGATTGATTTTATTGTATAAATTTTTGGGGCATTTATTTTTCAAAATATCTTTTCTGAAGGAAATACTCTCTCCTAGGCTTTTGTAATACACACAAATGCTGATCAGGACAAAAGTGTTTTAATATGACGAAAATATTAAATTTAGGTGTCTAAATAGTTATTGTAAAAATTAAGGTGCGTAAGTGATTAAACCCTTAAAATTCAGGGGGGCAAATGTATATATCTAGCTGGATGGTAGTTACACTGCACACGTTTGAAACAGAAGTTGTCTAACCATGACTTCAAAATTCAATGACATCAATGCATACGCAGTAAGTGATGGGCACAAGTTCACAAGCTCTCTGGACTGAGCCGTTTAGTAGATCGACGGTTAATTAGATGTTTAACTGTCAACGACAACTTGAAAGTAAGTGGGCCCAATTCGACTCCAAATCTATCGCCAGAAGCGAGGATAGAATTGGAGCAATCTTCCCACAGAACGCTAAAGGTCCTTTGAATTTATGCATCATCATCCATTAACTATTTAATTGTATGATCAATCGAAAATGATACTTCTTCCGTTCCGTAAAAATTAAAAAAGTACTCCCTCCGTCCCACTTTAGAAGTCTCATTTGACTTTACACACAGATTAAGAAAACATTAATTATTCTTGTCTTTTCATGTTTTTTCATGTTTTGCCCCTATTAATGATAATGGAATTTTCCATAGAGCTCCTCTAAGATAACTAAAATAAGGGTAAAATAGGGTATTCAATAGAAAAACATCCTAAAAATAGTAATGGGACTTTTTAAATGAGAATCCCAAAATGGAATATGGGACTTCTTAAACGGGACGGAGGGAGTAGCTATTTTTTTATCCTACAAAAATAAAAAAAATAGTGTTAGTTAACTATAAAATTATCAAAATACCCTCATATCAACATTAATTGATTTAAAATTTTAATGTATGCTTTCTATGCATCTAAATTTTTTTTAGCTAATATTTATATAGTGACTTTGGGTTGTATAAATCCCTAATTTATTATAATTTACTTCAAGAAATTAAAAGGACAATTTAAAAAAATTATCACAAATTACCTAGTATAATTAACTACTATCTTAATTCTTGTGAAAGAGCTACTTTTTCTATCTTTATGGGACGGAGGGAGTAATATTTTCTTCGATACATAATATTTGTATTTTAAGAAAGATAATTTATAAAAATTATCGCTTTAAAATATCACGAGTATATATTATTATTATTTTAAATTTATTTTTATTAATAAATAATTTATTAAGACTAAATAAAACTATTTAAATATAAAAATAGATATAGACAATTTGATAATATATATACAAACTAAAACGTACTTATTTTTTTTATACGGAATAGTGAAAAACGATAAATATTATAGACCGAAAAGAGTGTCTCTTAATTGTAAATTAATTAACTTTCAAACTCGATCATTGTACATAGTCCACACATGCATTCATTTTTATGATTAAAAAGTCTAATTAATTTAAAAATTAATAACAACTCATTTTCATTTTTTAATTTCGAATAAAAAATCAAAATAATTTAATTACATAAGTCTTAAAAAATACTTTTAATTTAGAATTTTATAGCAGTTATATTATCATCCAACATTAGTTCTGGTGGTTAGTGAAAATTAATAAGCTAAAGATTTTTTTTGTTGAAATTTTGAATTTGAACTGTTTTAATTTTTTTTATGAACAAAGGGTCAACGCGCCCCCTGAACTTGTGATGCAACGTGTTAATCGTGTTAATCGTGTTATATTAAGTGGATCTTAACGTGTTAATCGTGTCATGTCACTCGTTTAAAATTCATATCGTGTTAGAGTTGGAAATTTTGACATAATCAGTTAAATGGGTCGTGTTCATGTTGACCCTAATCGTATCAACAGAGTGGGTAACACGACACAAACACGACCCGCCAACCCATTTTGACACCGTTATGGCACAGGGTGTTTATTTTTTTTTTATTTCATATAGAAGGTGGATGGACCTTTATGGCTTTATCTATTAAAATTGTTAGGTCTTGACAGATAAATTTGAGGAATAAAATCTTTTAATTTTTTTATATAGTCTTTGGACAGTCTCTGCAGCTTGCACGTAAACGATAAATGTTCCAACTACTTCTCATGGGTTCTGGGCCCACTGCTTCCTCTTTGCGGTGGCGATGGCTCATTGACTGAGTTCACACTTCAAATGGATGCCAAAAAATCTCGAAAATGGAGAAATATCCATTAGAAGGTGAAGAGAGAGATTCAGGTAAGTTGCTGGAATTGTTGCGGTGACCCATTCTTTAAGAAAACTACTGAGTTATTTCAGTTGAAGAAACAACTTGCTTCTCTCTGTATCTAGATCGAATTTTTGCCTATGTTCCCTTTGTCTTATTCTTTTTTCATAGTTTGGTTGAAAATTAATTCCGCCAAGATAATGCAAAAAAGTGGAAAGTTTAGAAACACAATTTTTTGTAAAACAAAAATATAAAATCTACTTCGCCGCCCCGATCCGATTAATTTTTTTTAGCTATATCAGTACTTCCTCCATGTACGATTATAGATTATTGAACTTACATGTATATCTAAAAAATATTATTATATTAAAATTTATCCATAATATTCTTATCAATAATTAATTTATTCATCATTTAATATATTTTTATTGATATTGAAATAGTAAAAAAAAAAATTAATAAAATTATCATTAATTAATTTGATTGATTAAAATTGTTTCAGTTAAAGATATTTAAATTTAATTAATTAACTTCAAAAAATAAAATAAATTTGTTATTCAGAACATTTAAAATGAAAATCAGTCAACCAATTATGGATAAATTGACACAATCTGGAGTGTTTAATGCAATTGGTTAGCAGAATTGTTAATAAGGATTCATTTTTTCTTCTGAGAACATCATGAAAATTAATTTTAAATGAATCGATTATTTATGTCTTTTAAAGTCAATTTATAAATGAATTTTAGTCGTAGTATAGTTCAGTTTAATAATAAATTTAGAACATATATAAAAATGGCTTAAAACGGATACAATTGAAACGAGAAAATGCGAAATAGAGTAAAATTAACCAGTTTTCAACGTTAAGGTAGAATTAAAAAGGGACAAAGAGGTCGGGGTATTTTTAAGGTATTAAGCTTAAAATATTATAAAATAAAATAATTTTTCAGTCTCTTAATTATCTGATTCAGAACATAGACAAACTTATATTTGTGATACATGCAATTGATAGTATTATATATTAAAAAGTATATTTAAATAGTGCGAATAACAGTGTAAGTATTAAATATTTTTATAAAAAAATTAATAAATCAAGAACAATTGTAAAAAATAAATTATTTTGACATTATTTAATTAAAAATATATTAAATTTTAGTATATATATGAACCCCACCATCCAAATTTTTTGGATCCGCCACTATGTGTGTCAAGGGATCTTTTGTGATCCCCTCTAGTTTGTTACGCATGCATGCTCTCCGAGTTATGGTAATGCGACCAGCTTTCTTGTATGAGCTCGTGCATTTGGTGTCTCTGATTGGCGAACATTAGAATGCGGCCTACGAATTTCAAGCTATCGACGAGCTATGAGCTCCGAGCTGTTCATGTGTTCTGATTCCTAAGTTACCCGCATTACCGCTATGTTATCAATACCCAATCGATAAATAATTATCAACTTCGAGGTAAGACTAGAAGATGAATAGTCACCTAAAAGCACTAGAATAGTGGTCAGAAACATATCCAAATAATTATTTGGTCGTTCATTCTGAAGCTCAAATGAGTTTATAATAAGGGAAAATAAAAAGAGAAAGGAGAGAAGTAATGTAAAAGTAGAATGAATTAGATAGCACCTTCAAATGTATCCTTCAAATTATTCACCAAAAAAAATTTATCCTTTAAATTATTTATATAGGCCACTTTAGTAACATTTACATGTTTAATTCTTCAACGATCGATTAAATGCTCTGCAAAGCTGTATCTGTCTGTTTGAACATTATTTTTGTGTTATGTTCGTGTGGCACGATAACGTTTGCCACATATTATAAAGTCTTCTAGAGTTCTTTAAGTATTTTATTGGATGACTATATTCTGAAATGCCGAGATGTCATCTCAGTTAATCTGTCTCTATAATGATGTTTGGTTATGGCTGTTTTGGTTACTATCTTGATTGGTTTGATTTGTGATTGGTTGATCCGAAATTAGAGTTTAATTAGATTTAATCGGTTTTTGATTGATTAAATTAGATTTAATTTAATTTAATTGGTTTAACTAGATTTAATTGAGTTTTGATTGGTTTAATTAAATTAAATTTTGCTTTAATTAATTCTAATAAGAATTTTAATTAAATTAGAGTAATTGGGAAGTTGGAGGTGAAAAGGTAATAAAAGATTAATAAATGTATAATTGGTAAATATTTTAAACATTAAGATTATTTTTAAATATTTTTCTATAAAATTATGAGAGACTATCAACAATTAACGGTAGTTTGTAATGTTGATAGACGAAAGAGTTTAATTATTCTATTTTGAAAACAAATGGGCTTAATTGTATCCAAAAATAGTTTAAGAGGTTGTCTGTATTTTTGTAAAAATCATAAGTTGTTTATTTATACTTTTTGCCTACTAAAATATAGCCAAAAATTGGCGCTTTTTAAAAATTGAAAAATTAATAAAAGAATTCAAAAGATTATATGTATTATTAAATGATTAAACCTTATTTATCTAAATATGTTACTCCCTCCGTCCCGTTTAAGAAGGGACATATCTCAATTTTTTTTGTCCCACATAAAAAGGCCAAATCATGGTTTTTGTGCCATTTTACAAGAAATTCTCTTTTATACCCTCATTTTCTCTTTCTTTAATTAAAGCTAGTACTCTACACACAAACTACAAGACAATAATTAATAGGGGTAAAATAAGAAAAATCAAGAGTAATTATTATTTTTTTAATCTATGTGTAAAAGGGATATGTCCCTTCTTAAGTGGGACGGAGAGAATATAAGTTTTAAAGCTTATGGAATATTACTTTTGCATCCCAAATTAATCAATCACAATAACAATTGTGAGTTGTTTGCCTTATAAAATTAAGCTTTAACTAAGTAGGTATTTTCGTTTAAAAAAAAGGGATACTGTTATTAAAATTCACCAACTTTATATGTTTTCTCAATTTAATCACGTTGTTTAAAAGTTTTCATAAATATACATCAATTTTTATTTTTTTCCAAATTTATACATGGTGTTGACATGCCACTCATTCATTGGTGCAATTTGTTAAGGTGTAAGTCATTTTTAACCAATGAATGAGTGACACGTCAGCTCCATATATAAATTTAGAAAAAATAAAAATCGGTGTATATTTATGATTTTTTTTAAAGAATGTTATTAAATTAAAAAAAACGTGTAAAGTTGATGAATTTTTATAACATTAACTCAAAAAAACACCTAAGTATTGGTATCAAAAGTCAATCAGGTATTGTTGGATGAATCATTTTTTTCTTATTGTCGTGAAAGGAACTGCCTTGTATTATCATTTCCTTACATAATGTACACTAATCTTCTTATGTTTTGTGAAAAATGAGGACCACATACTTTGTTTCAAATAATTCCACAAAATTCTCCACAAAAAAAATTGAAGTAATGGAGTATTAAAAAAATTAAAATGTTACATATTTTATTGTAATTCTGTAAAAGTTTATAAAATGAAAAATAAATAAATAAATTAAATTATATATTAATGATATTATTTTAAAATTAAATTTTAAATAGTTTACACCCACTTTTACCTTCTTATCTTATTGTATTCAATAATCCACCAACTTAAAGATAACATGGAAGCAACTGGGACTAAAGAACAAAAAATGAGAAAATTCTGGACAACAAATATCTTAAAGAAATATCATTTAATTAGCGACCTAATTTAAATAAGTATTTGTCTAAAAAATTAAATAAGAATGACGAAGAAGACAGCCACGTTATCAGTATGATTGGATGACATTACCATTTTGTCCAGTCCTCAATTAATTAATTGTATTCGAGATTCAACTTTTACAAAGAATCTGAATACATGAATGCCCCATTTAGGATGTAATTTTGATATTCTAATATTCATGTCATTATCCATTTCTATGCTTCTCCTAATGCCTTAATTTAGATTTTAAAAGAAACTATCTATTAATTACCCTGAGATATTCTTTTTACTGTTTTGATATTCAATTCGACATTGGCAACAGTTACAAAAGGCTTATACATGGACTGATAATGAAATTTATAATTGGATAATAATAAACAATATATAAGTACTACAACCAAAGTTTTGATGTGTGATCGATAATGTTCTCTCCCTTCAATTATCATTTCAACCATAAAGTTAAAATATTTATGGACGAAGGGAGCGGTTCGCAGATGGTCCGCTACTCCCCTCCGTTGATCAGAAGCTTCATAAAAATAGTTTACTGCCTGAAATATTTTTGGAGATATTTGCTGTTTCTAGCATGCTATTTGATTCTACTTGTTGAATCTGCCATTATATATAATAATATAACAGTTAGAAAAACATATAATAATAATAATATTACTATGTGATTTTCAAATTCAACTATTAGGATTCAAGAAATAATATCAAGAATTGCTAAACAGAGTTGTTATTGTAGGCAACTAAGCTAGGACATGGACTAAGAATAAAGAAAAGGATGTAGGATGTAATTGTGGAGGGAAGAGGTGACCATAGAGGTACATTTACCATATCTCACAATCCTTTGCAGATGGTGATAATTGAAAGGAACAAAAGAAAAGGTGATAAAAAGGAATCTGGGTGGCGGGCGCGCATGAGTAAAGTGAAATTATTGAATCTCAAACAAAACACGAAACTCTGAAAGGGTCCCACTCAAATTGACAAACAACCGGTCCCAGTCTTAGTCCCCCACTTGTTTAAGCTACCCACTTTAATTTCCAGCAATTTATAAATGTCTTGTGACGTGGTCACTCCTCATTCCCACACCATTTTAACCACCGTAAATAATTGTTTTTTACCGTCAAAATAAGATGGAAAAATAGTTATAAAATCGGGATTTTTTAAAGTACTAGTTTTCGCATTACGTGCTATGCACGTGACTCGTAACGTAACTCGTCAATATATATATATTAATAAATTTATTATAATTATATCAATTTTTTATTTATAATTAATATTAAATTAGTTAAAAAAAATTATAAAAGTAAATATAGTATATTCGGTTATCAAAATTTTTCCATACATAATTTATTCTTCTTTTGTTTTAATAATAACCATAATTAACTTAATTTTATTAATAATATCTTTAAAATAATTAGATAGAAATCTAAATAATAATATATTGACCAAATACAATATTTTAATTTTATAGTTAAATCAAACTAAAAGATATGTATTCCTACTAATTTGGAGACAATTTAGTTATTTTTTACATACTAAAAACTAAATTAGAAATAATTTAGCTACCTATTTTAATTAGGATTTTAATTACAATAGTAATTAATTAAATAATTAATTAGTTAATAACTATAAAATAAACTGAAAAGGATTATTCAGCAAATTTGCCTGTCCCCCCCTCCCATCCGTGCTTTTATATATAGTATAGATTAGCCCTACTTTTTATGGTCAATAACAATCGACTATATACGGAATTATTTTACCCATTTTAGATATAATATGGCTAGCTTTGCTCTACCAGCGCGCGTAGAAGGCAGTTCTCGGTTCCACCGTTCCTATAGGTGGCCATGCACGGGTTGAACCATGAATCGGTCTGGTCAAACCTTGAATCATGCTTAAACTGCAAAGAGATCGTTCTGAGATGGTTCATCATTTATTAAATTGGAACCGTCAGTTCCGATTCTAAAGCGGAAATTTCGTTTCAAACCAATTTTTTTTAAAAAATAATATATTTCATTATCAGCTATATATTTCATTATTTATTTATATCCTATCAACTACATATAGGTAGTTATATAGTATTATTTTAAAATTTTACTTATAACTGTATTTTCTTGAACAATGTCTGACTTACAAAAATACTTTTTTCATTTGTAAAAATACGATTTAAGTTTGTTAACGATTTACTAAACATCTATTTACTACAAGTTCACTAACAATTTACTGATAATTTCCTATCAGTTTATTTAAAAACCGAATTATTATTTTTTATTTTAAAATTATAAAATGTTAAGATGAATTATTACTTAATCTATTATCAGTTTACCAGCAATATTATAAAAAATGTATTAAATTAGTTTCAACGTTATTACTTTTATTACTATAAGAATGAATTTACTAACGAATTACTAAAAAAATTAAGTTAGTTTACTAACAGTTTACTAACTATTAGTTTGCAAAAAAAAAAACCTATTTACTTTGATATGAATTTTTTCTTATCAAAAAGCTGCAAAATTAAACTAAATTAAAAAAGGTGCATACTACACCAAAAATAGATTCATTTTCAAAATTTATCACACACAAATTGGTTAGAGAACGGACATTTATAGGCAAATATAACTAAAAAAAAAAGATAAAAAAACTCTTTCTCAATCTATATCCCTAACCTTTGATATACCTTGTCAAATTGTTTTCACTTGAATAAATCATCAAATACTTGCGGGGCAATTCCATGTTTAGAAGAGACAAAAGGGGTTCAATTAGATATTCCGCTATCAAAAAATAAAAACCATTAAATTATTTGCCACCAACAACCGCAAGAAGAAGATGTTTCGTACGACGTCGTTGATTGCCAAGAAACCACTCTGACCAAGGAGAAGAAGTTATCCTATACGACGCTGTTGATCACCAAAAAACATTGCACATCAGCACACTTGATAAAATTGACAGTAAATTCAAATCCCTTAAAGTCAAGTACTTATCACCCGCTTCCCTTCCTACTAAACGTATATTTCAATATATCGAATAGTAAAAACATTAAATAAAAGTGTGAAAAATAAAGAAAGAACAAGATTGAGGTATTTTTATAACAAGACATGAAGATCCGTATTAATTAGATTATTTTGTTGTTTAACCGTGTAATGTCTAATTACCTCTTTATTTTTTTAGGATAAAGATAATTTAGCTAACTTCTCATGTAAACTGAGCTAGAATAATCGAACCAAAAAAACCAATCAAACTGACTAATTAGTTTTTGTTTGGGTTAATTTTTTAAAATTATGATTTAATTCATTTTTTGTATAAATAAAAAATTTCAATTCGGTTTGGTAGAATAAAAAAATGTAAATTTTTGATTCAACAACCTTCTAAATATGAACTAGCCAATCCATGAGTATACCATTAGGTTACAAAGGTTGTATCGGTGAACCAACCCCCTGAAGCGAAATAAGTTTTAAACATAAAATAATTTAGTTAAATTTTATTCTAAACTGAACTGAAATAATTGATAAACTAATCGGCTCGGTTTAATTTAAAAATTAATTCTTTAAAATTTCAATTCGTTTCGCTTCAATTTTAAAACAAATGAAATTTTCAGTTCGTTTGATTTTAATTGTTTTTCTAAGGCCTAATAACCCAAAAAAGTCAAACGTTTAGCGAAAGTTTTTAGTATGTCCAAACGTCTAAACCGTCTCGATAATGTCTCAACCTGTATGACAACTTTTTAAAAATGTCTAATCCCCAAATGGAGTGTGCTTGTGCTGATGTGTCATTTAGGTGACGTGTCAATGCTTGCCACATCCATAAAAACTAAATCATAAAAGGCCAAACATTTAGTAAAAGTCTCCATAATTTTCAAACGTTTAGCAAGGGTATCCATAATGTCCAAAAATATATTATGACGTGGCACACACGACTAGGGGTGTAAACGAACCGAGCCGCTCGCGAGCAGCTCGATGTTCGACTCGATAAAAGCTCGGTTCATGTTCGTTCGTATTTTAAACGAACCGAGCTTGATCTTGATTTTATGTTCGTTAATATAAATGAGCCGAACATGAACATAGTGGTGTTCGGCTCGTTTATGTTCACGAACAGCTCGAATAAGAGTTCGTGAACAAGCTCGTGAACGAGCTCGATTAAAAATTCGTGAACGAGCTCGTATATAGTTCATGAACAAGCTAGTTTAGAAACTCAATAAAGTGTTCACGAAGTAATTTATATTTAAATTAATGTATATAATTATGTTTCTAATTTATTCAGCTCATATTTGTGAACGAGTTCGATTATAATATTGTTTTTAATTTATTCAGCTCATATTCGTGTTTGTTTGTTCGTTTATCCACTAAACGAATGAGCTCGCGAACGAGCTCGTATAATACTTATCGAACTCGTTCGCGAGATTGTTCGTGAACGAGCTCGTTTAGTACTTATCGAGCTCGTTCGTGAGCTCGTTCGCGAACTTGTTCGTTTAGCGGCTAAACGAACGAACACGAGCTGAACACGAACCGAACATGAACACTATAAAATCTAAACGAACCGAACATGAACACTCCGTTTAAAGCTCGACTGAACATGAACCGAACATGAACACCTTGTTCGCTAAACGAACCGAACATGAACACTCTAAAGCTCGGCTCGGCTCGGTTCATTTACACCCCTACACACGACACGACATACCACCTAAGCGACATATCATCAATTTGGGGGGTTGGACATTTTAAAATGTTATCATATAGGACATTATCGAGATGATTTAAACGTTTGGACATAATGGAGATTTTCGCTAAACGTTTGGCCTTTTTTTAAATAATATTTTATATTGTATTATTTAAAACTCAATTAAATTAAATTTATAATATAACAAAAAAATTTAACTAATTTCTTTTTATATGTAATTCTTTTTATTTATGAGAATCAAATGATATAATTGATTTTTTATGTTTAATTGAACCAAACCGATAGATAGATTTTTTTATCAAGTTTGTTTTATATTGCATTTTTAGTAGCATATTTTTAAAATATTAATAATTTATTTAAACTATGAACCGTGAATGATTTATGTAGATATTTCTTATTACAATTTTAAAAAAACATGTAAATTGAAAAAAAATTAAAAAAAAATTAAAATTTGAAATCTAAACAATAAAAATTGAAAAAAAGGAGAATATATTTTTGAAGGGCTATACCTAAATTTAACAGAAGCACATCCATTTTTATGTTTGGAATTCAAATCCAATTATTAGACTACAATTATATGGTTCAGATTCATTTCTCATGTTGTTTTATAAATGAATAAATGAAATTTATAAATTTTAATTTTCCATAAATAAAAATAAATTCACCCTCTTCTCCTTTATAAACCCACTACGGCTTCTTCACTCCAATATATTACTCTCTCCAGAAACACGAAGGATGGGCCTTTTTAATTCATCATCAACCATGTTCATCCTGCTTGTTTTTACTTTCACTGTATGTTCAGCTTTGGACATGTCCATCTTATCCTACGATCAAACTCATGTAACCCAATCAAGCTGGAGAACTGATGACGAGATTATCGCCATATACGAGGATTGGCTGGTGAAGAACGGAAAGGTCCATAACACCAACAGCGCTTTGGGAGAGAAGGAGAGGAGATTTCAGGCGTTTAAGGATAATTTAAGGTTTATTGATGAACATAATTCTCAGAATCTGAGTTATAAGCTTGGATTGAACCGATTTGCTGATCTGACCAACGAGGAGTACCGGTCCGTGTATTTAGGTACACGAAGTGCTTCTAAAAGGAATAGGTTGCCTGAAGCTAGTAACCGTTATTTGCCACGTGTCGGCGATTCCTTGCCGGATTCTGTTGATTGGAGGAAAGAAGGTGCTGTCGTTGAAGTCAAAGATCAAGGCAGCTGCGGTAAGCTTTTCTTACAAATCAAATTAAATTTTTAAATTCCTCTTTCTGTTAATCTAATTAAAGTTATTTGATCGATTGATGCCGTGTCACTCACTAATTACTCATGATTATCTACGTGAAAGACAATTTTGTCCTTGCTAAACTTTTCCAGTTTACTTTCCTGCGTTAGACCTTTTTCGAACCACACAAAGGTTCACAGATGTGGTTCCCACTGGGTTGTTATTGAGCAGATTTTTTTTTAAATAATTTATTTTTAGTTTATAGGAAGATTAGTTCATTTTCTTATATTCACTTTTAAAGTTATAATTTCTCATTTAAATAGATAAATTTGATTGTACAGATTGTTGAACTCATAATCTTTCTCAATTCTCATAAAACAAAAATATCAACCAGATCAATTCAACTTACTTTTAATTTAATTATTGCTAGAAGAATTTGTATCAGTGGCCATTTTTTGTTTTGGGTTTCTCACATTTCTTTACTTTTACTCCTTGTGAGGTGTAGGTTTGTCTTCTAGATTGGTGTGAGTGTGATTATCACATAGTTTGGAATGTATAGGTTCTTGATTCACAAGATACAACCATGAACTTGTTAATTTGTGAAGAGATAAAATTTCAATTATTGGTCACCTTGGTCCTGCATGATAGTTGGTTATTTAACTATGGACTATTTCACTTTTGCTAATTCAGACTTATGAGAGGTTCGGAAACAATCTATTCGGATGAAAATATTTCAAAATTAAGAAACTAACTATTTGTTGTATGATTTATTATTAAATTCTTGAAGTAATTTGGGTTATAGTTGCTAATTATCGGATTTGGTGTAAAGGGAGTTGCTGGGCATTCTCGGCAATTGCTGCCGTAGAAGGGATCAACAAGATTGTTACCGGTGATCTCATCTCCCTATCGGAGCAAGAGTTGGTGGACTGTGATAGATCTTATAATGAAGGATGCAATGGAGGTCTTATGGACTATGCCTATGAATTTATCATCAACAATGGTGGCATTGACACCGAACAAGATTATCCCTACTCTGCTAGAGATGGCACTTGTGACACTTACAGG
Source organism: Mercurialis annua (assembly GCF_937616625.2). Lineage (NCBI taxonomy): Eukaryota > Viridiplantae > Streptophyta > Magnoliopsida > Malpighiales > Euphorbiaceae > Mercurialis > Mercurialis annua. The sequence continues at coordinate 71,315,335 of NC_065570.1, forward strand.
GTCAGTATCCGATTATCTAAAGAAAATACTCTTACATGAAAGATTCTTTTTTATTTTTGGTTTATTTTTTCACAGAGATCTATCATCTAACTCTAATTATGGTATTTTCGATTAATTGTGCAGAAAAACGCCAAAGTTGTGACTATAAACTCATACGAAGACGTTCCGCCAAATAATGAGAAGGCATTGCAAAAGGCAGTTGTGAATCAGCCAGTAAGCATTGCAATTGAGGCAGCCGGCAGGGCTTTTCAGCTCTATGATTCGGTATGGTTTTCTTGTATTGTTACGTGTCAAACTCTAAATGTATTGTCAATATGCGATTTCTTGCAAAACAGAAGGGGTCCAGGCCTTTGCTTAAATCAACATGTATTCTTTGTAATGTTAAGGGTGAATAATGAATGTACCTTATAGAATTGCATTGCAGCTTAAATTGATAGATCACAGTTTATTCGCTTATGAAGAAAGTGAGTGCTTTGCTGAGAGACCTCTCTTGTACTGTTAAATAAACAACTAATCTCAAGTTATGTCTTTTTATTAAAACTGCAGGGTATATTTACCGGAAGATGTGGGACCGCACTTGACCACGGTGTTGCTGTGGTGGGTTACGGCACTGAGAACGGTAAAGATTATTGGATAGTGAGGAATTCTTGGGGTTCAAACTGGGGAGAAGATGGTTATGTCAGGATGGAGAGAAACATAGCTAGTCCAGCAGGGAAATGTGGAATTGCAATTGAACCTTCTTACCCTATCAAGAATGGACAAAATCCACCTAACCCTGGTCCTTCTCCTCCATCTCCAATAAAGCCACCTGCTGTATGCGATGAATACTATAGCTGCCCAGAGAGTACTACTTGCTGCTGCATCTTTGAATACGGTAGGTACTGCTTTGAATGGGGATGCTGCCCGCTTGAAGGCGCTACATGCTGTGATGACCACTCTAGTTGCTGTCCGCATGACTACCCTGTTTGCAACGTTAATGAAGGAACTTGCTTAATTGTAAGTAAATCTAAGTTTTCCTTTTGCAAGAATTTATGTAAATTTGATTATAGTCCTGATATGAACATTTGAAACAGGGTAAGGACAATCCTTTTGGAGTGAAAGCATTGAAGCGTACTCCTGCTAAGCCTCACTGGGCATTTGGCCTTAAAGACAAGAAGAGCAGTGCTTAAGCAAAATGTTAGGTTTCTCACGCAGTGAATTAAGAATGGAGAATGAACTATGTGGCAGTTATCGATGCTCGCCTCCTTCAATTCTACAATGCTGCGTGACGTGTCTTGTACCATGATCAAAGAAATCAAGAAAAAAATGGATGGTATGCCAAAAGTTTACTAGTCAGTTGCTGCTGATGTACATATATTGCTTCCATTTGATCATCTTCGCACTATCCATTTGTAAATGTATAATTTAGCCGGTATGCTTATCATGTTTTGGTTTGTCGGCCCGTTTCAATTAATGGTACTTTATATTTGCAGAACATCAATAATATTTATGTTCCTGTATCGTATTTTTCTCTCTAATCTCCCTCCGTACCTTTAGATAATTTGCCAGTATCCTCAATGCAATTAGTATAGTTCAATAGATGTCCATTTTCAATGCAGCTTGAACATTTCATATGCTTTCGAAATTCTCTGATCTGTGAATAATAACTTAATGCTAGCAAAATTTGTTGGATGGAGCTGTTATATTGAAGGATTTAAAAATTAATTTTACCTTAAATTTCATTTCAGTATTTTACATAGATAGACAAGTACCTTTTTTTAGTAATGAAACACAACTCAATCACACACAAAGTGCAAGTCAATGAATCAACTTTCCTCCATGTTTAGAATAATAAAATAAGAAGCACGAGATGGACTTAAATCGTAAAATAATTACAGAAAATAAGCAATACACCATCCTCCATTTTCTTCTTTTATAAATGCTCATCTCCAATCTCACCATTTCTGTGGACAAAAAAATGGGCTTGTTTAGTTCTTCGTTGGCCATGTTTATGTTCTTGTTTTTCGCTTTCACTTTATGTTCAGCTTTGGACATGTCGATTGAGTCCTATGATCAAACTCAGGCTACCAAATCAAGATGGAGAACAGATGACGAGGTGGTGGCTATATACGAGGAATGGCTGGTTAACAACGGGAAATCCTGCAACAACATTATTAAACTATAGATGAAGATCTTCAAATTCAGAATGAAGAAGAAGAACAAACAAGAAGCAGCAAAATTCAGAGAAAGGAAAGTTAGTTAAGTTAGTTAGTATTTCTGTTATAAATGTTACCGTTAGTTTGTTAGACATAAAAGAGCTGATTGTGGATTAAAGCTCAATAGGAATAGAACACGTGGGCTAACACAACTCAGTATAAATATGCGTGTAAAGTCATCATTATTTCTTTAATGAGAATTTTCTCTTTTCCTTTAATCTCTTCTAATTCTTTATATGGTATCAAAGCAATCACAAGCGTTCAAATTGTAAGACTTAATCTTCATCGTTCAAATTAATATTCAGAGTTATTTCTATCTTTTATATCAATACAAGAGAAAACGGTTATTTCTTTCTCTGAGCTTCTTTGAGCTAAAATTTTCTTTTCTTGAGCTGAAAATCCTTTGTTCTTGAGATAATAACTTCTTTTTCTTTTTCTGTTTGTTTACCTAGAAAATTTCCGGTTTCTTTGATTCTTAAATTCTTTTTTCCAAAAATTTCTTTCTTGAAATTATGGCAGATTTTGAAAATTCTTCAAGCCCCTATTACTTACATCCGAATGAGAATCCTTCTTTGATTCTTGTCTCACCATTAATGAATGGCCAGAATTATCATTCATGGTTCAGATCCATGAGAATGTGTCTATTATCAAAGAATAAACTAAAATTTGTTGATGGATCTATCTTGGTGCCATCAAAAGAAGATACTCTGCATCCTGTTTGGGAACGTTGTAACACAATGGTGTTATCTTGGATTTTGAGGTCGTTATCACCTTCTATCGCTCAGAGTGTTTTGTGGATGGATAATGCATTTGATGTGTGGAAAGATCTTTATGATAGATTTTCACAAGGTAATTCTGTTAGAATTTCAGATTTATTAGAAGAAATTCATGCTTTTAAACAAAATAATTTGAGTGTTACTGATTATTTTACTCAAATCAAGATACTATGGGATGAATATACTAATCTTAGGATGGTTCCACCTTGTTCATGTGTACCTAAGTGTAGATGTGATCCTTTAACAATAGTTAAGAATCATCAAGAAGAGGACTATGTGATTAGATTTATGAAAGGTTTAAATGAAAATTTTTCTATTATAAGGACTCAGGTTTTGATGATGGATCCATTACCAAAGATTAATAAGGCTTTTTCCATGGTTTTGTTACATGAAAGACAATCAAACATAGGATCTGTTGTTTCTCAAACTGGTGAGCCTGCAGTTTTTGCTACTGCATCAAACTCAGGGTATAAGCCATCATATAATAACAATAATAGGATGTATAGATCATCAATGAATGTGGCTGGAAATGATAATAGGATGTATAGACCACCAATGAATGTGGCTGGAAATGTCAATCAAAATGTTTTTAGGCCTCAGGGGGGACAAAGGAGATTTTATCCTTCACCAAATAATGGTAAACCAATGTGTAGTTTTTGTGGTGCATCTGGGCATAGTGTGGATATATGTTTTAAAAAACATGGATATCCTCCAAGCTTTAGGCCAAGGTATAGGCCACAAACATTTGTTAATCAAGTTGGAGAAGTTGTGACAGAACAGCAAGGAGATATGATCTATCCTATGGATCAAGGATATGAACATTATGCTAATGAGGAATATGCTTATGGTAATGTTTCTTATTCTGATAATTCTAATAATGACACTGGAAGGGTTCAACAGCAAAATATTGTTTCTGAGAGCAATAGTGCTTCTGATCCTGTGATTACACAACAACAATATACACAGATCATGAATATGTTGCAACAGCAGAATAACAATTTGCAGAACAACAATTCTTCTAATTCAGCACTCACTTCTGTTAATGCTGCTTCTGTTAATGCTGTTTCTACTAACTTTGTTACTACAACAGAGGAGACAGGTAATTCTTTATCATATTCTTATTTTAAAAACTTTACAGCATGTTCATATAGTAAAAAACCAACTGTTTCAACTTGGATCATTGATTCAGGAGCAACTGATCATGTTGTTTGTGCATTAAGTGCTTTTTCTAATTACAAAACAGTAAACAATATTTTTATCACTTTACCAAATTTACAAAAGGTTCCTGTTACACATATAGGTTCTGTTAAGTTTCATAATGATTTGATTCTTAATAATGTTTTATATGTTCCTGTTTTCTCTTTCAATCTAATGTCAACTAGTAAGTTGATTGATCATTATAATTATTGTTTTATATTTCAGAAAGGTATTTGTGTGATACAGGATCCTATCAGTTGGAAGATGATTGGATTAGCTAAGCAAATTCAAGGGCTATATCATCTTGATAAAGATCATTTTCATATGAATAAGCTAGATAATGTTACAAACTCAGTTTCTTTTAAAACTGTTGCTGATTTACCTTCTGTTCAGAATAGTATTTCTTCTATTACTGTTAAGCCTGTTGTTAATGATGATACAATATGGCATTTTCGTTTAGGACATTTGGCAAATTCTAGGATTAAAACTTTACAGTCAGTTGATTCATCAATAAAAATTCCTATTGAAACTCATTGTGGTACTTGTCATTTAGCCAAACAGAAAAAGCTACCTTTTAAATTGAGTACTTCTATAGTTGATCATTGTTTTGATCTTGTGCACATTGACATATGGGGACCTGCTAAGATTCATTCCTTTTATGGCCATAGGTATTTTCTGACCATAGTAGATGATAAGTCTAGATTTACTTGGTTATATTTAATGAAGCTTAAATCTGATGCTAGAACTTTAATTCAGGCTTTTGTTAATTATGTTGAAACTCAATTTAACACTAAGGTAAAATGTATAAGATCTGACAATGGAGTTGAATTTAATATGATTAGCTTTTTTCAGTCAAAAGGGATTATACATCAAACTTCATGTGTCTATACTCCAGAACAAAATTCTGTAGTTGAGAGGAAACATCAACATATTTTAAATGTTGCTAGGGCCTTGAAATATCAGTCATCTGTTCCTTTAGTTTTTTGGTCAGACTGTGTTAGTCATGCTACTTTTCTGATTAATAGAGTTCCTTCACCTGTTATAGATAATAAGACACCATATGAAGTTTTGTTCAAGAAACTGCCAGCATATGATTATCTAAAGGTTTTTGGTTGTGTAGCATATGCATCTACATTATCACATGACAGACATAAATTTACTCCTAGAGCAACAAAGTGTATTTTTCTTGGATATCCAGAAAATACAAAAGGATATAGACTGTTTGATATTCAAGCTAAACAGGTTTTTATTTCAAGAAATGTTAGGTTCTATGAGCATCTATTTCCATTTCAAGAAACTGGTACTGATTCCTTGCCTTTATCTACTTTAGTTTTACCAAATTTAATTGAATCTGTTGATAATAATATAGACATTTATAATGCTGAACATAGTTTTACTACTAATCATGCACTAGATAGTTTTGATTCTGTAGATCCTAATGTGTCTGTACCTAATATGGTTGTGCCTAATATGTCTGTATCTAATGAGGCTATGCCTAATATTATTGTGCCTGTTGTGTCTAGTGATTCTGGAATTCCTAGGAAGTCAACTAGGGTGATTAATAAACCAAAGTTTTTAAAGGATTATGTGTGTAATTTACCTAAGACTAATTCAGTTGTGTCAAAAAGAACAACACCTCATAGTATAGCTAATGTTTTTACTTATGAAAACCTTACCTTGTCACATAAAATTTTTGCAGTAACAATAGATTCAATGATAGAACCTAAGACTTTTAATGAGGCAATTAAATCTGAGTCTTGGAAAGAAGCAATGAAAAAGGAATTGGATGCTTTACAAATAAATAATACATGGGAATTAGTAAAGTTACCAAACAATAAAACTCCTATAGGTTGTAAATGGGTTTTTAAGATTAAATATCATAGTGATGGGTCAGTAGAAAGACATAAGGCTAGGTTAGTAGCAAAAGGGTATACACAGCAAAATGGGATTGACTATATTGATACTTTTTCACCTGTTGCAAAGATGACTACTATTCGTGTAATTTTGGCTATAACAGCAGCAAGAAACTGGTTTATTCAGCAGTTAGACATAAATAACGCATTTCTACATGGAGATCTTCATGAAGAGGTGTTTATGCAGCTACCACCTGGATTACAGACATCACAGCCAGATTTAGTGTGTAAGCTTACAAAATCCCTTTATGGATTAAAGCAAGCAAGCAGACAATGGAACAAGAAGTTGACAGATGCATTGTTATCACAAGGATTTATTCAGGCTACATCAGATACTTCATTATTTACAAAGAAGAATGGACAGTCATTCACAGCATTATTAGTTTATGTGGATGATGTGATCCTAACTGGGAATGACTTGCAAAGTATCAATGCAGTTAAGTCATATTTAGATGCAACTTTCAAGATAAAAGATTTAGGAGACTTAAAATTCTTCTTAGGATTGGAAGTGGCAAGAAGCAAATCTGGGATCAATCTATGCCAGAAGAAATATGTTCTGGATTTGTTAAAAGAGACAGGATATTTAGGGTCAAAGCCTGCTTCTACTCCAATGATTTCAGCAACAAGACTAGTTAAAAATGATAGTCCTTTATATAAAGATGTAACTGGATACAGAAAGTTGGTGGGAAAGTTGATATACTTGTGTAGCACTCGTCCTGATATATCATATCCTGTACAACAGTTATCTCAATATTTGGACTGTCCAACAGAGGTACATTTTGCTGCAATTTCAAGGATCTTAAGATACCTAAAGAAGGATCCTGGACAAGGCTTATTTTTTCCAGCAATCAATGACATGAAGCTTAAAGGTTTTTCAGATTCTGATTGGGGAACCTGTCTTGATAGTAGAAGATCTATATCAGGTTTTTGCATATTCTTAGGAAAATCATTGATAACCTGGAAGACAAAGAAACAGCCTACTGTGTCCAAATCAAGTTCAGAGGCAGAATATAGAGCGTTGGCAAACATAACATGCGAGATTCAATGGCTTTCATATCTTCTTAAAGATTTACAAGTAGAAGATGGAACACCAGCCCTGGTTTATTGTGATAACCAATCAGCGTGTTATTTAGCCCACAATCCAGTATTTCACGAAAGGACAAAACACATTGAAATAGATTGTCACATTGTGAGACAAAAGATACAATCAGGTTTGATACATCTATTTCCAATTTCTTCTGAACATCAGCTTGCTGACTTCTTTACAAAACCGCTGCCAAATACTTCTTTTCTGAATTTTTTATCCAAGCTGGGTATACACAGTATATATACTCCAGCTTGAGGGGGGATATTAAACTATAGATGAAGATCTTCAAATTCAGAATGAAGAAGAAGAACAAACAAGAAGCAGCAAAATTCAGAGAAAGGAAAGTTAGTTAAGTTAGTTAGTATTTCTGTTATAAATGTTACCGTTAGTTTGTTAGACATAAAAGAGCTGATTGTGGATTAAAGCTCAATAGGAATAGAACACGTGGGCTAACACAACTCAGTATAAATATGCGTGTAAAGTCATCATTATTTCTTTAATGAGAATTTTCTCTTTTCCTTTAATCTCTTCTAATTCTTTATAAACATCAACGCTTTGGGGGAGAAGGAACGGAGGTTTCGGGTTTTTAAGGATAATTTAAGGTTTATCGACGAACATAACTCCGGTGAAGAGAGTTACAAGCTTGGACTGAACCAGTTTGCAGATCTCACCAACGAGGAGTACCGGTCTATGCACTTAGGTACACGAAGGGCTCCCAAAAGGAACCGGTTGCATAAATCCAGTGATCGTTACTTGCCTCGTGCCGGAGATTCCTTGCCGGATTCTGTTGATTGGAGGAAGGAAGGTGCTGTTGCTGAAGTTAAACATCAAGGAAGCTGTGGTGAGTTTTTCTTGCTGATAAAATTCGTTTTATCAATTACTTCATTTATTTATTGGAATTTTTTATGGTTATTTTTAAAGGGCAGAAGGTATAAAAAAAAAAACTCGATTTTTTTTTAAAGTACAAATCAGCTCTTTTATTTTTTTTGGGCACAATTAAACTCTCATTTTTTTAAAAATTGAACAATTAAACTCTTGTTATTTTAAAATCGAACAAATGAACCCTTTTAGTTTACTTTTGGAACACTTACCTCTTCAAATTTTTGATAAATATTTTAAGAACAAAGGATCACTTTACCCCCTCAACTTGGCACAAAGTATCAAAAACGTCCAAATTAGCAAAACCGGATCACTTTTACCCTGAACTTGTCAAAACCGGTACAAAAACACCCCTACGCTGACGTGGCACCCTAAATGGAGAGTGAGTTTCTAATTAACCATTATTCATTCTAATTAGTTATAATTAATTCCTAATTGAATTCTAATTAATCATAATTAACTTCTAATTAATCTAAGGACCCTTTTAGATATTTTTACACACAAAAAAAACTTTTTTCATTTCCGGCGAGGAGGAGCTCTTCCTCCTCGCCGGAGAAGAGGAGCTGCTGCTCATCGGAGCAGCAGCTCCTTCAAGAACAGACCCACGGTCTGTTCTTGATTCAAGAACAGACCCACGGTCTGTTCTTGATTCAAGAACAGATCATGGATCTGTTCTCGCCAAGAACAGATCCACGGATCTGTTCTTGCCCAAGAACAGATCGCCTCGGATCTGTTCTTGCCCAAGAACAGATCGCCGGCGATCTGTTCTTGGGCAAGAACAGATGTTGCGATCTGTTCTTGCCCAAGAACAGATCGCAACATCTGTTCTACCTAGAACAGATCAAACGATCTGTTCTAGCAAGAACAGATCGTTGGATCTGTTCTTGAAGGGCTGCTGCTCCTTACCGGAGCAGCAGCTCTTCTCAGGCGAGGAGGAGCTCCTCCTCGCCTGAAAACGGACTTTTTTTTTTCGAAAATTAATTTTTTTTTATTCCGAAGGGTTGATTTTAATTTTTAGTGTATAGTTTTTTTTACGGTTTTTGATTTTATAAAATTGTTGATATCTATATAAATTAAAAAAAATTGTAAAAAAATTAAAATTAGAGGATTAATTTGTTATTTTAAGCTTATTATTGAAGGAGTGAAATTGTTTTTTTTTAAATTATTAGGTATTAAGTTAAAATGTTTGAAAAAAATTAGGACTATTTTAAACCTTTTTTTTATTTAAAACCACCTTAAAAGAAAAACCACCTTTGAAAACCGGAGAGTGTATCTCACTCTCTTAAGTGAGAGTGGGGAGGGGGTTTTTTGTACCAAATTTGACAAGTTCAGGGTAAAAGTGATCCCATTTTGCTAATTTGGACGTTTTTGATACTTTGCGCCAAGTTCAGGGGGTAAAGTGATCCTTTGTTCTTTTAAACATTAAAATTATTTTTGAATTTTTTCCCTATTTGATTACGAGAGACATGTCAGCCATTCACGAGTGTTTCTAATGATGTTGAATGAAAGGGGTTATTTGTTCTTTTTGAAAATAAAAAGGGTTTAATTATACCTAAAAAAATAAAAGAGATGATTTGTACTCTTATAAAAATTACAAGGGTTTTTTTGTACCTTCTGCCTTTTTAAAGTGGTGTTACTATTTTATAAAAAATATTATCACTGAAAAAAAATTAATAAATTTGTTATAATTTTTAGAATAATTAAAAACTATTTGAACAAATCAAAGAATTAAAAAAATATTTTATTTATTTATTTATGTAATAAAATTAGCTAGATTTTTACCAACATCAGTATTACCTAAGCAAGATTGAGAGAAATTATGTTGTTTTGTAATGCCACAAAAAAAAAAGAATATAGAGTCAACGCGCCCCTTAAACTTATGACACAGGGTCATCTAACCCGATTTATACTTTTTTGATCAATTAACCCCAAAATTTTTTATTTTTGGGCCAAATAACCCCATCATTGTATTTTTAAAACACATAAAATACAAATCGGAGGTGAGGGATGCAAATAAGTAATTAGATACTTCCCTAATTGTTGCGATATAATTATTTTAAATTCATTTTTTAAAATAAAAATATTAATTATGGGGTTAGTTGACCAAAAAATGAAGAGTTTTGGGGTTAGTTGCTCAAAAAAGTATAAATTGGGATGACCCCGTGTTATAAGTTCAGAGGGCGCGTTAACCTTTTGTCCAAAAAAAAATGTAGTTAGGTTTTGATTCTGAAGAAGGTAGTATATAATTATATGCTTATTTAACTGTTGATTTTTTTAAGGGTTAATGTCATAAAAATTCACCAACTTTACACGTTTTTTCATTTTAATCACGAAATTTAAATTTTCTCATTTTCATGCACGAACTACCACTTTTTTATCAAATTCATGCACGGTGCTGAGGTGTCACGGCTCCATTTGTGTAATTCGCTGAGGTGGAGGTCATTTTACACCAATGAATGAGTGCCACCTCAGAACCGTGCATGAATTTGAGAAAAAGTGGTAGTTTGTGCATGAGAAAATTTAAACTGCGTGATTAAAATAAGAAAACGTGTAAAGTTCGTGATTTTTTCTAACATTAACCCTTTTTTTAATTCAGAATTAAGACACAAACTTTAACCATTAGATGATAGGAAAAAATGATTGATTAAAGAGATTAATTATTTCGTTGAATTTGCACTGGTAGGAATTACTAATTCTTGTATTGATATTTATGCATAAAGGGAGTTGCTGGGCATTCTCAGCAATTGCTGCTGTAGAAGGGATCAACAAGATTGTTACTGGAGATCTCATCTCCCAATCGGAGCAGGAGTTAGTTGACTGCGATAGATCTTACAACGATGGATGCAACGGAGGTCTTATGGACGATGCCTTTGAATTCATCATAAATAATGGTGGCATTGATACTGAACAAGATTATCCTTACCTTGCGGTTAATGGAAAATGTGACACTTACAGGGTCAGCTCATTCTTGCACATTATAAGAATAACAACAATAGCAAAAATGAAAATATGAAGTAACAAACAAACTTTTGCTAGAGAAAAAAAATGCTTTGCTTTTATAACTCGTTGTTCTTTTGTTGTTTTTCAGAAAAATATTGCCAAGGTTGTCACAATTGATGATTATGCAGATCTTGTTACCAATGAGAAGGCATTGCAAAAGGCAGCTGCAAATCAGCCAATAAGCGTTGCAATTGAAGCTGGTGGCCCCAAATTCCAGTTTTATGAATCAGTAAGAATTTTCTTTTTCATTACCTTTCTGTCATTTTAACAGCTGCGCATAATTTAAAATTAGAATTATCATATTTCAGCTCAAGAAAGTTTCCCAACTTTAAGATCAAGAGGCAGTATCGTCGTTGTTGATTCATTATTCTATATATTGTTCGTGTAGTTTGCGTTCCAATCCATTTTAAACAAGCAATGTCCAAGTTGCTTGATTCTTTTGATATGCTTGTGAAGATTGTTGATGATAGTTAAGCTTGAAGAAACACTTCTCATAATTTTTCAGGGCGTTTTTACCGGAGAATGTGGCACCGACCTAGACCACTGTGGTACTATTGTGGGTTATGGAACTGAAAATGGTAAAGATTATTGGATTGTCAAGAACTCATGGGGTAAAAGATGGGGAGAACAAGGTTACATAAGGATGGAGAGAAACATTGGCGACGTAAATGGGAAATGTGGAATTGCAATGCTGCCATCTTACCCTATCAAGAAGGGCCAAAATCCTCCCAATCCCGGTCCTTCTCCTCCATCTCCAGTAAAGCCTCCAATTTTTTGTGATAATTACAATAGCTGCCTTGGCAAGCACCACATGTTTCTGTGCCAACGAACTCGATAACTTTTGCCTTATGTGGGGATGCTGCCCATTCGAGGGTGCTACCTGCTGTGATGACAATACTAGTTGCTGCCCACAGGACTTTCCCGTATGCAATTCCGTCAAAGGAACTTGCCAACCAGTAAGGGCACCTAACTTTTCTATGCTTGATTTCTAGTATTTGGCAAACTTTTAGAATTACTTTTTGTTTTCATATAAAATTGCTGTTCTCTCTGGAATTGCTCTGGTATTAGTCTTAATATGTTTGCTGTTTTGATCTCGTGCAATAGAGCAAGGACAACCCATTCGGTATAAAGGCTATGAGGCACATTCCTGCTAAGACGCATTGGCGTTATGGGCATGAAGACACGAAAAGTAGTGCATAAGCAAAAAGTACTCTTACTGGTGGTTGATGCTTTTTCACAGAGCTGCATATCTTCGTCACGACCTTTGAGTTATACGAAAGATGGATAATTTTACTAAAAATTAACAGTTGTTGACGTAAATAGGTTTCTAATAAATATTGCATTTGAAGAAACTTGCATTTTCTATTTGTAAATTCTCTAATCATTTAGCAGATATGGCTTCATGATTTGGACTATCAATTCCTGTGAAACTTGCAATTTGCAAAACATTAATAAGAGTTAACTTTCTGTATCGTTATAATCTTCCTACTTTGTTGATATTCAGATACCTTATGACTCTATCTCTAACACAGAAAACACTAGCATGTTTTACACGGAACAACTTCTTACATGGTGTTTTGCTCATCAACTTTGAATAGTAGTATCATTTTGGAGATTGTTCGCAACTTCAACCGCACCACAACCAAATTTTAGTGCAGGTCTTTTCTAAGCAATAGGTATGTTTTTTCTCTTGCTGGTAGAATTGTTTGCCTTAGGGCCCTTAGCACTTGCATAGTGTAAAATTTATATTAAAACACTGTTGTTCTGAGTAAATTCATTGCAATCTGTTACATAGTTTTTCACTTGAAGACAAGAAGAGTATTGCTTAAGCAGAATGTTAGGTTTCTCAGGTAAGATAGTGATTGGTAGAGTAAAGAATGAAGTATCGTAGCAGCTATCAATGCTGCTCCTCTTTGATTTTTGGACGCTACCTGTTGTTATACGATGACCAAAGATATCGAAAATGACCAAAGATATCAAGAAAGATTCGAATGCTGTGTATTATTCAGATGCTGATAATCTATTTGATCAACATGATTTAGTTAGTTCCAATTGATGGTACTTTGAATTTGCAGAACATCAATATCATTTATGTTTGTGTATCTTATCTTTCTTTCGAATCTCCCCTTGTATCTTCAAATGCAATTAGTAATATAGTGTAGTTCAGTAGATGTCCATTTTCAATGCATCTTGAACGTTTCATATGCTTATAAAATTATCTGATCTTTTAATAATGACTTATTGTTAGCAAAATTTGTTGGAAGGAGCTATTACTTACCACCCTTGGCACGCATAAAATATTATTATTGCACAAATCATATAAGTGGACTTTTATCCATGTTTTACCAAAGCACATGGGACCATCCAATTTAATTGATGCTGTTTATTCATCAATGCGGTGTAATACCTGTCACCAACCATTTTTTATATTGGATTGGACTTAATTTATTTGGATTTAAACTCTTATCCTTTGATTTTCCAAATCATTTTTGAAAATTAATAACTTTTTTTTGTCAAAAATAACAATATATAAAATTATAAATATATAATAAGAAAAGTAATTTCATGAAGATGATAAATCCTCTTGAAACAAAATAAACTAAAAAATGGACTTCGCGGCTACTATATGAGCCATCCAATTACACATTTATTTAACAAATTAAATACCAATATATGGATAATTTATTAAACGAACAGTAGCAATAACGAACAATAAATAAAAAATGAAGAAACGAAGAAATTACTTACAGTTGCTAGCGGCTAATGTGCAGTAAATATTACCTTGATTTTGTAAAAAAACAAAAATTGAAATGTCAAGATCATTCAGAGCAATAATCACCAGCATAGAATACCTGATTAATTAATTAATACTAGTAGAGAAGTTCCCCAATTGACGACAGAAAGAGTAAATAATGCTTGGTAGGCCCCTCATTTTAGAAGTATATGTAAAAAAAAAACACAAACAAATAAAATATTAACAGTTGTAATTTATAAATTAATATTTTTGTAACATTTAGACTAATTTTTTTTACCAAAAATAACAAGATATTAATATATAAGAAGAAAGGTCTTCTCCTAAAAAAGTAAATAAAAATGGACTTAGCGGCTACTAATTGAGTCATCCAATTACACATTCGTTTAATAAATTATAAGCATTAATAATTTGTTAAATAGACGGTAGTAATATAGAACGATAAAAATTAAAAATTAAAATTACTTACTGTTGGTATCGACTAGAGTAATATAAAATTAATATACTGTTTTACTTTCTTCAAGTTCAAGTTTAAAACCCAATAAAAATCATTTGTTATGTAAATAAAAATGGACTAGCCGGGGATGTAATTTTTTACAGATAAACAATTCCGATATGCGAATTTTATTCATGTATTTGTTGGTAGAAGCTTGTGACATACGAAAATGTTAACCAATTAATATTATATTAAAGGATTTAAAACTTAATTTTACCTTAAATTTCATATCAGTATTTTACATAAATAGACAACTTTTATTACCGAGACGCAACTCAATTATACACAAAGTGTATCTTCCTCTAAGTCAATGAATCGATTTTCCTGGCTGTTTATAATAATAAAATAAGAAGCACGAGAAGGATTTAATTCATAAAATAAATACACAAAATAAGAAATACACCATCCTCCATTCCCCTTTTATAATGCTCACCTCCAATCTCGGTTTCTAACACACCATTTCTGTGGAAGACAAAGAAAAAAAAAGATGGGCTTGTTTAGTTCTTCAGTAACCCTGTTCGTGTTCTTGTTTTTCGCTGTCGCTTTATGTTCAGGTTTGGACATGTCGATTGTGTCCTATGATCAAACTCACTCTACCAAATCAAGCTGGAGAACAGATGACGAGGTGGTGGCTATATACGAGCAATGGCTGGTTAACAACGGAAAATCCAGTAACAACATCAACGCTTTGGGGGAGAAGGAACGGAGGTTTCAGGTGTTTAAGGATAACTTAAGGTTTATCGACGAACATAACTCCGGTGAAGAGAGTTACAAGCTTGGACTGAACCAGTTTGCAGATCTCACCAACGAGGAGTACCGGTCTATGTACTTAGGTGCACGAACGGCTCCCAAAAGGAACCGATTGCATAAATCCGGTCATCATTACTTGCCTCGTGTCGGAGATTCGCTGCCGAATTTCGTTGATTGGAGGAAGGAAGGTGCTGTTGCTGAAGTCAAGGATCAAGGAAGCTGTGGTGAGTTTTTCTTGCTGATAAGATTCGTTTTATTAATTATTTCATTTTTTTTATTGGAAGTCTTTATGGTTATTTTATTTTTTTTTATTTTTAATTCGGTGTTGCTTTGTTTCAAAAAAATTAAATTTGTAAAAGATAATAAATTTTATTTTTAATTGATACTATAATCTTCTGTAGACTTTATAGTGTATTTTATTAACAAAGTATACAAATTTTTAAAAAATTTGTTAAAAAAGTTAGAATAATAAAAGAAATTATTTGAAAACATCAAAGAATTATAAATTCCTTCTTTATTAGTATTTATTTAGTAAAAGTAAAATTTGCTCAAACAAGCGCTCTTCCTCTCCAATTATTAAAAAATAAAATTAACCAACATTAATATTTACCTTAGCAAAATTGAGAAAAATTATCTTTTTATGTATGCAAAAAAGAACATGTACACTACTACGGATTGGGATTCCCTTATGTTCATTTAAACATGAGGTGTCATGTTCATTAAATCTACACTATTCATTACAAAATGAAATAGTGTAGATAAAAAAAGTCCAAATTTAGTTAACATGTTCATTTGAACATGAGAGAATCTCAATCCATACTACTACACCAGTTAGATTTTAATCATTAAAATGGTAAATGATCTGATGTTGACTTTTTAATAATTCAGAATTGAGATGCAACTTTAACCATTAGCTGTGGCCATTCAAACTTTCTTCCTTATAAAGATTGATTAAAGAGATTAAAGACACTCTTTGGATTGATGGTTTGAATGTAAAATACGTAAATTTAAAGATTCCATCATTAAATTCAAATTCAATGATAAGGATAATTTTAGAATAATAAATTTATTACAACAATTCTATCATATATAGAAAAGGGAAATTATACCATTGGTTTTAACTTTTCTAAAATATATTAAGCAAGTAGTTTTGTTTGTTTCCCAAATCGATGTGCTAAAATACAAATGTAACTCCCATTTTATATAATTTTATACGTCATACTATTAAAAAAATAACGATTGTGAGCAATATTACATTTAAATATAACGAATTGGAATGTCAAATCACATCATCAAATTTTAAAATTATCTTAGGCCTTATTAGTAGTTTGATAATCATCTAAAATTTCTCAATTCAAATGGTGCCTAGATATTTACTTGTATTTATTAAAACAAGATCTTAATTATTGACTCATAAATCGTTTTATGCGCACCGGTAATAATTACTAATTTTTGTATATGCATAAAGGGAGTTGCTGGGCATTTGCAACAATTGCTGCTGTGGAAGGCATCAACAAGATTGTTACCGGAGATCTCATCTCCTTGTCGGAGCAGGAGTTAGTTGACTGTGATAGATCTTATAATGAGGGATGCAATGGAGGTCTTATGGACTATGCCTATGAATTTATCATCAAAAATGGTGGCATTGACACTGAACAAGATTATCCGTACCTCGCTATTAATAGCAAATGTGACACTTACAGGGTTAGCTCATTCTTGCACATTATAAGAATAACAAGAATAGCAAAAAATGAAAATATGAAACAAGGAACAAGCTTTTGCAAGAGAAAAATTTCTTCTAACTCTTTTGTGTTTTTGTTGGTTTCTGCAGAAAAATGCCAAGGTTGTTACAATTGACGATTATGTAGATCTTCCTACCAATGAGAAGGCATTGCAAAAGGGAGCTGCAAATCAGCCAATAAGCGTTGCAATTGAAGCTGGTGGCCCCAAATTCCAGTTTTATGAATCAGTATGAATTTTCTTATTCATGCCTTACTGTCATTTTAACAGCTAGGCATAATTTAAAATTAGAATTATCATTTTTCCGATCAAGAAAGTTTCCAACTTTATGATCAAGAGGTAGTAAGGTCAATCTTGATTCATCGATCATTTGCATATCGTTTCATTATCTTATAATTCATGTAGATACCAATCCATTTAAACAAGTTATGCTTAAGGTTCTCTATTCTTTTGATATGCCTGTGAAGATTGTTGATGTTAGTTAAGCTTGAAGAAACACTTTAATGTATGATTTCTGGTTCTCGTAATCTTTCAGGGCGTTTTTACCGGAAAATGTGGTACAAAACTGGACCATGGTGTTACTGTTGTGGGTTATGGAACTGAAAATGGTAAAGATTATTGGATTGTCAAGAACTCATGGGGTAAAGGATGGGGAGAACAAGGTTACATAAGGATGGAGAGAAATATTGGCGACGAAAATGGAAAATGTGGAATTGCAATGATGGCCTCTTACCCTATCAAGAAGGGCGAAAATCCTCCAAATCCCGGTCCTTCTCCTCCATCTCCAGTAAAGCCTCCAGTTTTTTGTGATCATTACAACAGTTGCCCGTCAAGCACCACTTGTTGCTGTGTCTACGAATTCGATAAATATTGCCTTTCATGGGGATGCTGCCCACTCGAGGGTGCTACGTGCTGTGATGACAATTCTAGTTGCTGCCCACACGACTTTCCTGTTTGCAATACCGTTAAAGGAACTTGCCAACTAGTAAGGGCACCTAACTTTTCTACACTTCTTTTATTTGGCCAAAGTATAGAATTGTTTTTTTAATTTTCTAATAAACTTGATGTTCTCTGTGCAATTGCTCTGGTATAAGTCTTAATACGTTTGCTGTTCTGAACCCGTACAACAGAGCAAGGACAACCCATTCGGTATAAAGGCAATGAGGCGTGTTCCTGCTAAGAGGCATTGGCATTACAGCCATGAAGATACGAAAAGCAGTGCATAAGCAACAAGTACTCTTACTGGTGGTTGATGCTTTTTCACAAAGCTACATCTCTTCGTCGCGACCTTTGAAATATATGAAATATGGATAATTTTACTAAAAATTAATAGTTGTTGATGTAAATATGTTTCTAATAATCTTTTGCATTTGAAGAAAGTTGCATTTTCTATTTGTAAATTCTCCAATCATTTAGCAGATATGGCTTCATGATTTGGACTGTCAATTCGGGTGATACTTGCAATTTGCAGAACATTTATAACGGTTAACTTTCTGTATCTTTATTATCTTCCTACTTTGTTGATCTTAATCTTGATTTGATATTCAGATACCTTATGCCTCAAACACATAAAACAATAGCATGGTCGAAATGGAGCAAATTGTTAGATGTTGTGGTCAGCAACCATGAATAGTACCATCTGGGAGATTATTTGCAATTTCAACCGCGCCACAACTTGGGGTATAAAAGGGCCTAACCGAGCCCAAATTAGCTCGAGCTTGTGCTTGTACGTGTTATATGAGTTCGAGTCTGATTTCTGAGTTCAAATGAGCTAAAATTTTCGAGTTCGAGCCCGAACATTATCCGAGCTACTCGATCTCGAGCTTGACTCGAGTTTAATAAAAATAAAATTAATTATCAATGAATTATAATATTTGATATATTTAAAAAAAATTACTATAAAACATGTAATTTAACCAATTAATATTATATACATCTAAATTTAGAAGTATACAAAGTTCAAATAATAAAAAAATTATTATTTTATGTGTTACCGAGAGTCATTTTAATTGATGATCAAACTCGAAAATTCAAGTAACTCGAGCTCGACTTGGTTTTTTTAGGCCTATTTCGAATTAATTTTGAGTCGATTTTAAGTGACTTGCGAATAGCCCAACTCGCTTATATTTGTGAGCACTACTAAATTTTAGTGCATGTCTTTTTTTTATCAGCAAATATGTTTGTGTGCTTGTTGATAGAATTACTTGCCTTGGGGCCTTTAGCCTCACAAGAAATGTTTATTTAGACTCGATCCATGAAAAAGCCGTAAACCAAAGCAATGAAATACTAGAAATTTAACATATTTTCTCACTTCATATTTTGTTAGGATTAGTTAGATTACTTACTAACAAAATAAGGTACACATGTTTTGAAATAAAAGGTAAAATACTGGAGCCTATAAAGGTAAAATACATATGTTTTGGAATCTAATAATTAGTCTTTCCTTTGCTTGAGAATATGAAGGTAAATACATATTTGGATCCTTGTACTTGTCTAATTTTTCGCATTAAATCCCTACTCTTTTATTTATTAACAATGAATTCTTACACTTTCAATTTTATAGACATTATTGTAAAATTATTTATATTTAATGTTTAAATAAAATAAATTTGAATTAAATTACTACAAATTATGATTATACAATGAAAACTTGAACCAAATTACATATTTTAAAAGTTAATAATATAAATTAAAATTAAAAGAAACTAATTAAACATGATTCAAGGAATTTGTGATTTGGTATGGATTGCAGTGAAAAAGTCACTTATATTAGGTATGATTTGGAGTTAGTTTTATTTGATTGAAAACATTAGGCTGTGTTATGTTGAAATGTCAACTGAGAAGAATCTAATTGGCTACTCGAACACAAATATAAACATATTTATGGATAAATTTTAATTTCTTTTTTCTTTTTGGTTAATTGAGTCGGGAATGCTTGTGGGAGGAATCGAACTCACGACCTAGCAATTTGCTGCTCAATGCTTACACCATTTGAGAGCTATAGCTCGTTGATTCAATTTTAATTTTTTTAGTTTTTTTTTTCTTCTTTCTCTATGAATATTAATTTGACCGTCGGTTTCGATGCTGAAAAACCTAAGTCGGTGTTACTTTTACGCTTGTTATTTATTTATACATATCTATACCATATATCCAGATATATTGATTCATCACTTCATTTTAAAAGTTTAAAATTTTCAAATTCTTTCCAACCGTAGCCACCCCTAAAGTGTAGTATGGAAGAAAGATAATTATAGAGAATTGCGACCAAATAAATGTGTGATTAACAAAGATAACATCAGAACAGCTATTTCTGTTGGGATTGCACATAGACAAGTGCATTAGCTAACCAGAAAATTCAAAAAGTTAAAGGGACCATCCGTAGTAGTGTCGGGGTTGGCTACCATATGTCGCACCAAACCAACTTGTTTTAAATATCAATTATGAATTGTCCTCTTTCGTCTTCATTTTGATTTCGGGGACCATTGCATATGCTTCTCTACCTCTAAGCCCAAAAACATATAGGCCATGTTTGGTTCATGGAATAGAATAACACGGAATAGAATAGCTATTTCATAAGGAATGGAATAGCAATTCTTTAGTTTTTGAGAGGAAAACTTATTCCATAAACCAAAGTAAATAATTTTCATTCTATACGGAATAGCTATTCTATTTCGCACTTATTCTATGAACCAAACATGGCCTAGGGATTATGAATATTGCAACGAACCACTGACTGAATTAAGACGTATCAAACAATCATTCAGTTTGATGAAGGTAAATTTTTTAAAAATAGAGATAAATTTCTAGAGAATTCAAGATTAGAGAGAAATTAAGTTCGGATTGTCGTAAAAACAGAGGAGAGTTGAAAAAATATCCTGAATCCACCACTCTTGACTTGACGCCACCACGTGTTCCTCTCTTCTATGAGTTAATGCTCTCGTCATCACTTCAAATATGAGTCTTAATCATTTTGCATTTTCAATTCAAAATCCATGTTAACAATTAATTAAGTTTGGCTGAAATGATGCACCTGATTTCGACCTTAGTTGGTTACCGTTACATCTTAATAAGAAGAGATCATAATTCATCAGAAATAATTGGAAAATGGTGCAATTAACTTACTTTTTTGTAAAATACACAGGTTTACTTTAGACAACATTAAATTATTTTTATTACTTAAATAGTTGATGAACAAGAGGCATAAGCAAATGACTTGAGGTCATGATTCATAATCCAACCACCCAAAAGCCAATAATAAATACGATTTGGTATTGCTAATTAGTTGAGGTTTCCTGTAATTTGTCCCTCCCTCCGGTGTCCAAAGCCAACAACCCCAATTTCTAATCCTTGATTAGGGCGTACGGGAATTACCTTTTCATCATGAACAGCATCTAGTTGACATGAAGAAGATTCCACTTTTGTGGAAACTTCTCTTGCTAAACCACAATTATCAACCTTGGAAATCTGGCTTAAACTGTTATTACTGGTGCAGTTAACGTGAGGTGCATCAAAGGCTTGTATGCTAGGATAGGATGACGGAATTACAGATGGCAGCTTCGATAACAAAGCTCCGAGACTGCAAGACATGGTCGGCAAAAGAGGTGGAATTGACCAAAAGGGTGGTCCTGCAATTCCATTTTGTGGGTTGTTCCACCCCAAGCTGATGGACTTGACAGGAATATCGTCAAATCTTTCGTCGAATAATCTCTTTACTCCGCGCTTATTGTCATGAACTGGGACAGCTGTTTCTTGGCTTTCGATGACTGTGATATTGGGTTTAAGAATGTACGGATGTTGGATTGGCAGGTATGGCCTTTGTATGGCGAAAACTCCTGGTATGCTCTGAAGATAGCTGAATTTCCTCTGTATATTAATCACTAGATTGAGATCTTCCACAATCTGGAAAATCCAAAGAGAATCATCGTCTGAGTTAATCCAGGAACTGACAAAAGGAAGAAGAGTGGGGATGTGAAAGAGACCTTGTCAAATGAACCCAACTGAATGATGCCTTCTCTAACTGAAATGATTGCGATTGTCTGTGAATCAAGAAAAAGTTGGAATATCAATTTAATCCATGGCCTATTTTGTATTCTTGAATGAGTTAGTGAAGGAACGAACCTGAATGCCTGAATTGAACTGAAACTCCCATGCTCTAGGTTGCTGTAAACAGGAAATAAATTGTGAAAGCGATATTAGAAGGAAGAGAGAAAACTGATATCTGCATTAATTCTGTTAAAGGAGAAGAAATTTATATTTGACCATCTTACAGGTTCAATAGTCGTATTCCATGCGGAGATGAAATTAGGATCTCTCTCATTCGAGGTCTCCTTAAACACCCATTTGTGACTGTTGTCTGCTGCAACTTTTCCTACTAAGCTGCAAGTAGTTGGCCCACGCTATCATTTCATTCATTCAGTTCACAACAAGTTTTAACGACAGAAATATATGATTTCAAATTCTCACCCTTCTCCATAATTATAGACCTCATGAGACATTTTGAAGAAAACATCTGATCCAAACCTCCCTTTCATATACCCACTTCCCGCTCTCTCACATTCAACAAAATCACAAAATCCATCCTCCCAAACAAGAATCCTGAGAAGGAAACAATATGAATCCAAAAGTTAATTGTGAAAAAAAGAAAAGGTTTAGCTTTCCATTATTCAACAAATTTACCAGTTTCTTTTATTTCCTTTGGAACGATCAAGGGCTGTGCCTCCATAATCCCACCTGTAGCAAAGCAATGTGACATATAGGCATCAGGCAGACTAACAATGGTTCTAACAACCAAAATGTGCTTCTTGGGCTTTTTTAGTAGTGGACAAACGACTTTAATAATCTTACTTTGGTGAAGGATAATTTCTAGGCAGTATCCTCCAAAAGATTGCATAAACCCATTTGGAAGAATTACAAGAATCTGAAAACGCACAAAGGCTTCTTAGTGCGTGCTGTAAGAGACAGTTAAGCATGGGAAGACCACCTTCCATAGTCACACGTACAGTAAGAGATATGGGGAGAGAGAATGGCACAGAGAAAGAGGGGAACAAGGAGCAAGCTAACACTTAGACGAAGAGTTCTAGATTAGAGACACCTTTATTAAATATGGAAAAAGAATTCCCATATTCAACAACCAAGCGCAAATATGAGAAATATAAATACACGGTCCAGCTAACCCACATTTGCATTACCATTGACAAGTTCTTAAGACTTAAAAACGGAGGGACCTATGCAGTTAAGGTTTTAAAGCCAACTTAAATAAACTTGCTTTATTCCCATAATTGAAGTACATTATATGAAGTGTGAGTGTGCATGCCTTTTGTTTGTTTCCTTCGTCAACACTATGGGTCTGTTCTACTGTTACTGCTCTAAATACATTTTATCCCTTACTTTTCTTTCTGATCTCCTCAATTAGTTCTCCAAACCCAGTATGAAGGAAAATAATAATGCAGATTTAGCAAAAACTTCTACAAAACTGAATAAGTTAATATAAATGGAAGGTTCAAAATTTATAATTTGGTTTGCAAAATATGGTTTACATCAACAAAAATGTCAAATAATCCTAGATTCTGAGCCTTGAAAATGTGTCATTAAATTGACATTAGCAGCAGATGTCACTGTAATAGTCTGTCTTATACTAGCAGTGGTCCTGAAAGGTGTATTGATTCCAGCACTATGCATCCACCAAACTTTTCCTTGAATATGGCCCGCCATACATATACACAACTGTTAATATTTGTCTCTACCTCTCATAGACTCATCTTAAATACACATTAGTATTGGCTAAACTAAATCATTGGTATCTCAGAACTTCCATGTTTATGCATACTAAATACAAAATTTAGAGACACTGAAGATAGGTAGCTAAAAGACATGGCCATGAAAATAACATTTCCTTGACAAAATGGGCACATGCCCCACCATGACCGAGCCTATACGATAATGATTACCTCGACATAATGAATGGGGCTAGATTAAGCAGAAAAAACCTATAATACTTTCACATGAAACTGCCTTCCTCAAAGACCTTGACAGGATATGGGTTTAGTTACAGTGGTTTGGAAGTTTATATCAAATATTTCAATGTTCACATTGACCATAAAATTATACACATGATATAACACTGTACATTTCCTGAAAAAACTCTCTTGCCGTCTTACTCCCCTACTTATATCCACTCATCCGGGAGTAAGAAAGGAATATTTGCTAAAGCTAATGAAGTGTACAAAAATTAGATTCATCTATTAGGAATCAGGAAAGCTAGCTATTATTCACCAAAAAGAAAAGAAAAAGCTAGCTATTAGACTAGAAAACATACTCTCAAGGGATCTTTTGATCAATAAATTTGCAGCAAGTGCCGCAACAACTTGACAACTTTGACTAAGCACGATTCCCATGCTCTAATTGAGTTTCTCGACCTGAGAACGCCTACTTTAGCCTCTTTGAAGCCCCATTCCACCTACAAGAAAACATCCACGGTCAAATTGATAGACTTACCACAGCTTTTCTGAAATCATGACCAGCAATTGTGCTAGAGACAAAAAAAAAAAAATTCCTGGAGGAAATAAAATAGAAAAACACCGATGCAAAAAAATCCTCATTTGACAAATAAAGAGACAATCTATTTAATTAAAAAATTTGGCCACCTCAAGATGATTGTTGATTTAGTTATTGGGAAAGCAATGTCACACTGCCTGTTCACTGGTTACTTTGCTAGAATTCCAAGTCCTCATCCACTCTACTGCTTTTCCATACTGCATACAGATTCATATATACCTACTTCTGATATGAGATAAACCAAATCAGTTTGAAGAAAACATTATCCATCAGGATGAGTATACTATCCACAGCCACAGTGAATAAACTCAGCGTCTAAGTTATTACATGCAGACCCACAAAAAATAGCCCGTCAGTTCACGATCAATAATTATAATCAAAAGGTGATCTCACCAACTGAACACAATAATTCCTTTAAACATGTCATTTAGATTTTCACATCAAGAAAAGTGTTACCACATACACCGGTAAATTCTACCAAAAACTGTATTAGTGTAATCTTCCAATTAAAAATAAAGTTGCAGAGTAAAATAAACTGGGACGGTAACCAGTTAAGATTGATATCAACATCTGACTAAGAAATGTAGAAGATATTGGTGTATGTTGAAAACACAAGATAGGGATATGGTTCCCCATTGGTGGGGGCAGGTCCAATTGAATGACAGCTACAAATAGTAAGGCAATAGAGCATCCTCTTCCTTTCTAAAAAGACAATGGCACGGCACTCACAGCCCGCAATAATATCACTCTCCTCTTATTTCCTTATCTATTTGGATTGAAAATTTCAAAAACAATCTCCCTGTTGGTCTATATCCTTACACCATCTCATCCGATAAGGCATATCCAGTTTCGGAGTCGTAAATTGCCCTACTTCTGCTGGGTCACTTCAATTTTTTTTTATCTAGTCAGAGTATTTCAATTTTCAGTCAAAAACTTATTTTACAGCGCCGGAAATTATCAGTCAAGTGTGGGTACACCAAACAGAACTGATATTGAGCTAAATTCGGTAACAGTTAATAAAATTATAAAGAAACATATAGGACTAGTACAGGTGAACTGAATTCCAAAGTTGAATATAATACACAGCTATAGGAACATAAGAAACATAAAAATAAAATAAATCAAGGCAGAGAAGCATACTTTTGGGCAACCAAACAGAGGATTGTAAGAGCACCTGGTAGTTGTGGTCATTGAGTGTAGAACTTTCTCGATGAGCAGGACAAGTGAAAACTAGGGATTTGCCTTATTGACGGCGGCGACATATCCGACGATTTATGATCAGGAGAAGCGCGCGCTTGCAACGCTGTGTTCGAAGAAACGACAGAGGGTACAGTCATTATGAGGACCGTTTTGTTACTATATTTCCTGAAAGTTACTGATCAATTAGTTACGACTAATTAAACGACATCATTTTGGAAAACTAAACGACACGTCATTTAAACCAAGGAGAATTACCTCAGCTCCGATTGTTCGTGGTCGTATTTTCCTAAGCGCAAGACTGAACATCGAGAACTCTACTACTTAATTGGATCCAATTGGAATTTAAGTTTAGAGATCCAAAATCAAAAGAATGGAGTTTTTAGGGATGGATTTTAGGTGCGCAATTGGATCTCTGAGAGACGGTCAATTCCCTGAAAAGGACTGTTTGCTTCCTCTAATATCGAAGCTCCTTGGCTATTGCATCGTTGCTGCCTCCACCACTGTCAAACTCCCCCAGGTTTTTTTTCTTTTTCTTTTCCATTTATCACTAATTATGCCTTCAACTTTAACCTAATTGTTTTTATTTTTTTACAGATATTGAAAATCTTGAAGCATAGGAGTGTGGCGGGGCTTAGTCTTGTGGGATTTGAGCTAGAAGTTGTAGGCTATACAATTGCTCTTGCTTATTGTCTTCACAACGGCCTTCCCTTCTCTGCTTATGGAGAATTGGCCTTCCTTCTGATCCAAGGTCTGTTCTTCATATTACATTCATTTGCTTATAGTTGTGCCCAATTTGATCTGACACGATTTTCTCATTTGCTTTTGTCTTACAGCTATAATTTTGGTTGCTATCATCTACTATTTCTCACAGCCCATCCCTGCAGTCACATGGATCAGACCTTTAATGTATCCTGGATGCTCCTCTTCTTGAGACCACTAACTGTAATAATGCATTTCAAAGTGTTCCTTATATTAGTGTTTCAGATATTGTGCAGTGGCACCTACTGTTTTAGCTGGTCAAATTGATCCGGTGTTGTTTGAAGCTCTTTACGTAAGTATTATGTCGGCATTATAATATCCAGCATATTTACTGCGCTTTCTAATGCCTTTTGTTTTCTTTTATGTTATTTAAAACTGTGACCTTCTGTTACAGGCATCCCAGCATGCAATCTTTCTCTTTGCCAGAATTCCTCAGATATTGAAAAATTTCTCTGTAAGTTGGAATTTGGATTTGCCTATTTCCTTTTAAATTATAGGATGTTTGTTAAGAGCTCTCTTTCAAACTGTTTAATTTTGACGAGGCTTGCCATTTTCAATTCTCATATTACCTGTTAGTCATTTTGTCCTCATGGTAACAAATGTTGTTGCTTATGAGCTGTTATTATATACGTTATCATGTAAAATGTCTCTGGGTAAGGTTACTAGTCCTGTGGGCATAGTTGGAGGCTGGTCTATAAACTGATTCTTGCAAGTGCCAAATAATTGAATATAAAATGCAGCATGGTGTGGTGTGATGTTAGATCAGTCTTCTCCATAAATTATATTACAAGATTTTGGAGTGTTTGGATGAGCAAAAGAAAGTTTTGAGTCGCATTTTCTTTCCCTTTTGCTGTAATATTCTCAATGGTTATATTTTATCTAACCGCTTAACTTTTGTAATGACGA
The DNA here is from genome assembly GCF_937616625.2 of Mercurialis annua. Taxonomy (NCBI): domain Eukaryota; kingdom Viridiplantae; phylum Streptophyta; class Magnoliopsida; order Malpighiales; family Euphorbiaceae; genus Mercurialis; species Mercurialis annua. The sequence continues at coordinate 71,342,539 of NC_065570.1, forward strand.
AAAAACTGCTCTGTTTTTTGCAGAACAAGAGTACCGGGCAGCTCAGCTTCTTAACATGTTTGATGAATTTTGCGGGTTCTATGGGTAAGTTGTATGGTCATTTCAATTTGGCTTAGTATACATGTGTATCATACAAATATATAATTGGAATAGTTCTCTGTTTATTGCAGTGAGAGTTTTTACCAGCATGCAAGAAAAGGCACCAACAAGCGGTATCCTTTTAAGTCTTCTAACTTATCTTTTTATTTGAAAGACTTTACCTAGTGTTTGAATACCATAGCCTGTAGACCGTGTGAATATTAGAGAAACCAACCACCTTGGAGCTAATACTTGTAGTAATCGTGGTCTTTACAAGTGCTTCATGTAGTAGTACCCTAGAAAATTTATAGGATTGACGCCTTCGGTCTCATACTTTGAGAGGTGGAATTCTGAGTTTTTCATGTCTCTTAAATTCTCGTTAAACATAAGCATTGTCAACGAGTTCGGAATTATGTTTCTGTATCATCCTTATTCTTTCTACGGAACCCGACCGATCAAGCTAATTTCTTAAGCTGGTATTACTTTTGCAGCAAACACTGTTCGTCAAGTGTTTGTTGTGTGTATTGTTGGTCAACTGGTTTTATTAGCATCATATTTTGTGTGTATCAAATCACTGTCCTTAATTCCTTATTAGTTATTATGGGGTCTGCTATCGGTGTCATGGCGCATGGTACCATTCTCAGTCAAATTCTAATATACCAAAAGCAAGAAGCTAAGAAAGAGAAGAAAGAAAAGTAAAAGTACACCAAGACATTCAAAGCTGTTTCTTCAGCTAAAGGCTTAATGAGGGCAGGTGTTTTATAGGTCTTTTGCATGCCTCAAAATTAAGAAAATATGTCGTGATCTTTCTGTAAGGTAGAGATGCAAAACTAGGCAATTCAGTTTTTTTATTACTGATGTAAGTGGACCAGTTTATTCTGCCAATGAACACATAAACACGACACTGTATAAGTAAATTTGACAGCCTTGTACTAGTTTCCGTAATGTTTGTTGCTTAAATATTTTCTCGTGGTATTGACTGTCACCTGGTGTGGCGACAATTTTTACATCTGTATGATTGATTTTGTTAGTTCAACAATCGGATGGACTTAAGCAGGAGGCTTCTTTTTTCTGGTTGGAGAAAAATGCAGCAGGTTGCATGGAAACTGTGATAGAAGCATAAAAGTTGATGACCACTTAACAGCTGGGAGCCATGTAATTTATTTTTGGAAAGACATAAATAAAGAAAAGAAATCAATAAAATGTAAAGCAAAAGGACCATGGCCACGTGAAAACAAAGACGCAGGAAAGAAAGAAAAACGATTGCTATTGACAGAATAACACCCGTTAACTTTTTTTTTTTATAGGCATCCTCGGAAGAATACTATTAGCAACTTTGAATAGTTATACCAATTACCAAGGCCTGGCAATTCAATTAACAGCCATATGGCCTCGATGAAGTTTAGCGTTGCTGAACTGAAATTATGGACAAGCATACAGGACAATCAATAAAGTAAATGAAGAAAGCGAAGTCAAATGCAACAAGTTAGGTGTACAAATTACTATAATGAAGAAGATGCTAAGCTGCAAATTTCTCCAAACATCTCATCAACATAATCATATCCCATTCTTCTATCTGGAATGAAAAACATGGCTTTTTTCTGCAGCTCAAGACCATGTTATCCCAGTGAAAAAGCCTTCAGTGCAAGAAAAAATAAAGCAGCAGTTGCATACTAACATTCCGTATAATCAGAAAAATACAGAATTAAATTGTTCAAACAAATCAAAGTGCAGTTCGCAAGTGTAAAATCATGCTATATGGTACTATCTCGTGGGTCAAGAAATAAACACAAAAACAAAATAAACAGCTACTTAATCAAGTAAAAATGATAATTTGTTAAAATGGAAATTCAATTGAAAGGTAATAAACAGCAAGCCAATATCAAATGGAGTACATCAAATATGGAATCAGACGAGCGTGACGCAAAATAATGCAAATAGAACAGGACAAAGGACTAATATTTCTGCTACGGCATATCCTATTAGTCCTTGATCAAATTAACTTCGAGAACTGCTATTCCCACTTGACCACCTTCTCAAAGTGCAAGCAACTAAATTTCTCCCACTCAAAAGCCCTAATCTTGACTTGAAGGATGCTGATCTACCAGCACCGCTCGAAGAAGCAAATGGCGGTGCTACTGCTGCTGTTTGCCCCAGTGGGATTTCAACTGCATTTTCCTGTATGCCACCATCGCTAGCACTTGCATCATGATGTTCATGTTCACCATCTAAATTCACAGTCAATGATTCCCTATTTGCTCTTAACCATTCAACAAGCTCACAAGTTACCCCTCTACACTTCTTTACCTTCACTTTAACCAAATTGGGACATCCATTGGCGAGTGCTTCCATTCCGTTATCCGAGATAGGGCAACTCTTAATACAAAGCTTTTTCAAAGCTATACATTTAGCAGCGATACAAGAAATCTCTGCATCGCCAACAGTGTCACTCCCACAGAGTGCTAATCGCTCAAGATTTTGACAATTCGAAGCCAACATTTCCAAACTGTTCTTCGTAGGATTAACTCCAATGAGCACCAATTCTTGCAAATTAGGGCAATTCTTTGCAACTGCAATTAAGCCCTCATCACCGATTCGATTAGCTTTCCATCCATCAATATGAAGCTTTCTTAATAACTTGCAACGCTCGGCGATAGAAACTAACCCTAAATTAGTACACTCAGGGGTTTTAACAAGATGCAAAATCTCAAGATCCAAACAATTAGAAATAGCAGCAAGTCCGGCGTCACTTACCTGTAGCCTTTCTAGATGGATCTCAACCATACCCATAACCCGATCCGAAATAACTTGAAAGAGCTTATCCCAATCGCCAGAGCATCTAAAAAGCTTCAGAGTTTTAAGATTCTTCGATCCGACAATTAATGGACCAAAACACTGTCCATTATAAAGCTCCTTTAAGCATATCGTTTTAAGAGAACCCGCTGCTAAACCCGGTCCAATCGGCTCCGCCGCAGCTCCATCGGTCATTCCACGAAGCCGTTTAACTGAAAGCTCCTCAAGAGCCGCACAGTTATCCAGAACAGCGTTCATACCTTTAGAACCAAACGTACACGATCCACACGACAGTTTTTTCAATCCTTTACAATTCTTAGCAAACGCAGCCATACCTGAATCCGTTACATCACGGCAGGAACGAAGCTTGAGGCGCGTCAGGTTGCGACAACGCAATGAGATAGCTTCCAGCGCGTCGTCTCCTAGACTCGCGGATTTCCTGTCGCATCGCAGGGCGAGTTTTGTAACGGCGTCAAATCGAGTAAACAGAGAATTTATCACCGGAAGGAGATCTGATTGAGCGTGGAGAGATAACCGGTGACGGCTCTGTCCTTCGATTACCAGCCACCGACGGCAGACTAAGGAACACCTTTGTCGATCGGCAGAGCCAAGAGATTGGAAAATGCAAGCTAAACACTCGTCAGGTATATCAGAGATGTAATCGAGTGATTCATTAATGATTAATACGTCGTCGTCGTATGGTTGCTCTTCCGTTTGCAAAGGAGAGATCAGAGCCGTTGAACTGGACTTTGACCGGCTGCTATGGATGTTAGATTCACGACGTGTTAAAATTGCAGTGGATGAAGATGATTGTCCCATCAGCGTGGCCTAGATGACCACTTACCGGTATGAGCTGGTTCCGGAGACGTCGATATGTATTTCTTTGAGATGTTCAACGACGGAATTGAAACCGGAATTCATTTCCCTTTTTTTTTTCTTTTTGGTTTTGTTTTTTTGTTTTCTTTATCCTTTTGAATAGAATAGTCTCCCTCTTCACTTTGATGGTATTAAGTACAGAGCAGTCGTCCTTCCGTGCTTATCGTGGACGTGATTTTTCTTAGCTTCTATGATTCTGACACGTGGGGCTGATTTGTGATAGTCCGTGATATGGCTATTGGAAACTTTCGGTCAATAAATGGAAGTCTGGTGCCGTCCACTTGCAATTATTTTTACTTGTAGCAAATAATGTTAACTTTCACCCTAAGGTTTAACACATTACTACCGTTTACATCCTTATATTTTAAAAAGAGCAAACTACTATGAGACTCTATATTTATAATTCACATTTTAGTTTTTTCTATTTAAAAATTAAATAATATGATTTTCGATTTTTATTTCTGCCAAATATTTAGTTCTTTCATCCATTAATGAGTTTATGCTGAAAAAATAGACGAAAATTGAGACGGTATTAAAATAAAAACTTAGGAGTATATTATAATTTAGTAACATTAGAAGTTTAATTGCATTTTTCTTCATATTAACGGCCTATTTGATCAATGGCCAAACATTAAGAATTTAACTGATCTTTTTTCCTTGTAATTATTATTATTATGAGTTCCCACATGAAATAATTCATAATTAAACATTGTAGTGTTTGACTCAGTATATGATGAAATTTATGGCAATTCCCACTTTAATCATGACATTGGATTGTCGATATACTCTTATTTGAAAAGCAATCCCTACTAATGGAGCCAACAATAAATTTGGGATCGTCGAACCATATTATTTTTACAATAAATTAATACTAATATTTGCGATAAAAACAATTTAATTATTATTTAATTTTTTATTTAGCTAACATATAATTGATTTGTTATATGTCACACCAGTTATATTATACTCCTTCAGTTACAAAACAATAGTTCATTTGTCTCTTCTTCTATTTGTCCAAAATAGTTGTCCTTATATAAAATTTAGTATTTATTACCATTAGTTTAAAAAATAAATTAGTCATAATATTTAATAAGGATATGGTAGGAAAAATGAAGATAAAATTGTAAAAAGTTAGAGCATTCGTTGTATTTATAAACTGTATGTTGTTTTATGACGGAGGGAGTATAATTTTCCATATAGTTTTCATATTCGTTTAAAAAATATACATAATGTTTGTACATAAATAAAAAGTAAATAGCTAATTTAATTTAACTTTTTCATCGTTATTAGTGATAGTTTTTAAAATTATACTAAAAATTAAAATTAATAATTTTAAAAACAAAATGAATATAATCAAAAATTCATATAAAATGACACTAAGAACATGATACAAATTTTTTAAACGAAAGATGCAAATATGAAATGTGTCATTTATTAAACGAGACAGAAGAGATATATAATTATTACATTCTATCATATTAGTTTAGTCAGTGCTACACCTGAATGTAGATTATCATTTTTTTTATTTTACTATTATTTAATATCATATTCTCATATATTTTTATTAAATATCACTTACAATTGCACTAGAATTTCATAAAACAACTCTTCTGTTTAAAAGTGTTTTGAAACATATAACATTAATAAGAAGAGAAAAGTTGCATAGAGAAAGTATGTGAAAATGATTACTATTATTTTTTAAAACATTGAATTTGTATAAATATTTCATAATATTTTAATTAAAATTAATATGTTATTTATTGATTGATCATAATAATATTTATTATTGGCATATATAATGGTGTATAATTTTATATGGGGAACTAGATTCAAATTAAAAAAAATCCAAAATTATACATTCAAATTTTAAGGATTGCATATAGCTTTTTTCAAAACTGAAAAGTCAACAAGTGTTCTTGCAATTTCTATTTTTTTAAAGGATAATTTTTAAAAATTCAATATTAAACAAGAAATGAGAATCCTTTATGTATGGCCTGGCCCTATGGGCCTGTAAATTCCAAAATTCAGAGCCAATAGCGGGTCCATATTTTCCAAAAGAGCTCGTAACATCCACACGAGAGAAGCCGACTTGAATTAGAATCTGTACTGGTTACAGTAGGTATCAAAATGGCGGCACCACTACTCAGGAGCGTACCGCAGCTCCGCTTCCGGCTGCACGGCATCCGAAACGCCGCCAGAATACTGTTTCCCTTTCGGAGACCATGGAACAGCATGGCCGATTCCATACGAACGGAGGATGAGGTGTCATCCTCTACGAATAAGAAGACTATAGCAGCAGCGCTAAGGGAGCCGCCCAAATACCCCGGGTGGGATGATCCTGATTATCGGAAATGGAAAGACAAGGAAAAAGAGATTATGCATGATATTGAGTCAATTACTTGTCTTACTAAAGAAATTCTCCACTCCGACAAGTAATTTTTTTATCCATTTTAGTAGATATTTAAAATGCTATGTATAACTATAGTACTGTTGAAGTTTTATATAATTAATTGATTAGGTATCTGGATGGGGAACGGTTAACAGCTGAAGATGAGGAAGCTGTGGTAGAGAAGCTGCTTATGCATCATCCAAATTCTGAAGATAAAATTGGATGTGGCCTTGACTCAATTATGGTAAGTAAACGCTACTTTTAATATTCTATGCATTAAACTATTGTGGCATTTTAATTTGTAAATTCTCTAATTGCTGTTGGTTAGCATCGTCGTTTTAGGGTGCGTTTGTGCATAAGACTTAAGGATGGATTTATTAGTGGATTGTATCATTGTTTATACAATTTGTTGTGGTTGCTATCATTTTAGTTGGTTGAATTTCTTATTTATATTTAAAAATATAGTAAATGCATCAAATGTGTTGAGTAGCTCGGAGCTGTTCGAGCTCGAACTTGACAATTTAATTTTAAACCCATTCGAGTAGCTCGAGCTTTTATAATACAATCGAGCTCGAGCTTAGCATAACTCGGTTTCGTCTCGTCTCGTTTACACGCCTAGTGGCAGATAATATTACTCATTTGTTGGTTTTGGCTTGAAATCGTCCTTTACTTTCATTTCAAAGATTTTAAGGTTCTAAGTCATTTGCAGGCTTTGATGTACTGCATATTCTCTGGCTTCTAATTGCCTTTTTCTGCTAAAACAATTCTTTAGGCATTATAAGACATTTCAAGATTTCATCAACTCTAACAATGATATTACCTGCCTTCCTACTGATGCAAACATTATTTGAAATTTTATATAATAACTTGAATCTGTTGTTGTCTTGTTGATATGTTCTCTCTCTAACTTGACAATTTAAGACCATTCGAGTTTCAACTCGAGTTTGCGCTTGTATAATACGCTCGAGCTCGAGCTTAACATAACTCGGGTTCGGCTCGGCTCGTATACACCCCTAGTGGCAGATAACATTTCTCATTTGGTTTTTGCTTGAAATTGTCCTTTATTTTCTCATTCAAAGATTTTAAGGTTTGAAGTCATTTCAAGGCTTTGATGTACTGCATATGCTCTTGTTGTCGCATTTTTTCTGCTAAAACAATTCTAAAGGCATTATAAGACCTTTAAATATTTCATCAACTATAAAATGATATTCCTCCCTTCCAACTCATGCAAATATTACTTAAAATTTTGTATAATAACTTGAATCTGTTGTTGTCTTGTTGATATCTTCTCTCTTTAATGTGTACTAAATGCTGATCTTTCCATGTATGCAACTTCCTTATAGGCTACATTGTGTGTCTCCATTTCCTTAGCATTTTCTTAATTGAACTTGAAATGTTTGGGCCAATAGTTTGTGTGGTAGGCCTATCACTCAGAGTATTTTGAGTTAAAATTTCGTTGCTATGCTTGATGCAAATTAACGCTTGATGATATCAAGTCAGCGGTTCATAACCAAATGTGTATCAGCTAGCACTGCTGTCTTAACTCTTTATAAAATGATTTTGGGTGGTCCTTTGTTTTTTATTTTTCCTATGATTAGATTAATTGTTTGTTACTCTTGTTGCTTCCAAGTTCCAACTTATATGAAGCCAGACAATTAAAGATATAAGTAGTCTCACAACTTCTCTTGGTTTACTTCATATTCACCATCCTGCCAGGGAGACCTTAGGGGTGATTTGGTCCTCACAACAACCTTCATTTATCTCGTTACATGGAAAGAAATCTTTATTAGGCTTTATTTTCTTTCGCTCTCTTTTTATTTGTTGATTGACAAAATACATGTGGATATTGCTGGCTTCGTAGTTCCTCGAGTTTAAGGTTTAACTCCCAGTGGTTTGCCACCACCATCTAATCATCTTTTGTGTTTCATGACCAAAGATTTGATATTAGATAGCTAAGTCTGCTATTTCTATTGCTTTATGAGGAAACTAATCAGGCTCGCAACTTCTTTTACTTCAAGGTTGATCGCCACCCACAATTTAGACAATCAAGATGCTTGTTTGTTGTAAGAACTGACGGTGGATGGATAGACTTTTCCTATCAAAAATGCTTGCGAGCTTACATTCGAAATAAGTACCCTCCGCATGCAGATAGATTCATTCGAGAACATTTTAAGCGTGGAAGTTGATTATCTATGCGACAAATTGGAATCTGGTCGTAAATTTGGCAGCTCTAACCGAAGATGGAAGTATCCTATTATATGCATGTGGGGGGACAAGTGGCTGTTGATTCGGTGGTCTATTTCACCCTAGATCTCTACCAATTTCTCAAGGTAGTGTGTTGTCCTTGACCAACTCTTTCAAATTATATATTTGTTTGAAAACGAGGACAAAGAAAATCATTGAAGTGAGACACTACTTTGTTGACTTGCATCTCTTGTTGTTGGCTTTTGCTTATATTATTCATTAGGCAAGTGTAATTTTTTCCGAAATCATCGGATTTGCATTATATTTGTTTGTGGGAACCTCAAGCTGTTAAATTGTTTCAATAAAGGTTCATCTTGCCAATCAAACTTGTCACAAAATATCAAATAAGGTCAAGTTTGTGGTTTTGGACCAGAACACACTCTCAATTAGCATTTTGGCTCGTTTCATAGGTTCATCGTGAAATTGTCCAATAATTTTTTTGCCTCCAACTCCAATTTGTTTATAATGTTCCAATCTTTTTCTGTCACATCAACCGAGTGTAATGAGCCAAAACGTTCATTTTAAGAATATTTTTGTCCAAAGCCTCAAATTTGGCATTATTATTTGATCTTTTGTGTCAAATTTCTGGAACAAAATGAACTTAATTGTTTTGTACCAGAAGAATATGATATTCTGTAACTTCACAGTGTTTTTAGTTTGAAAGACATTGATGTTGGTCTTTAGTATAGGATTGTTTTTGAGTAGTCAAAGCACGCGTGGCATAGGAAACACCATTTATGCAGTTGTGATGAGAAGTGAAGTACATATCTATGTCACCAACACTTTAATTGGTGCAGTTATGCAACTTTTATGTTATTGGTCTGAAACTTTCTGTGAGCAACTTAACGTGCTGCAATAAAACTTCTAACAGCGGCAGCAAAGCCTAAAAATGTTTAGCTACCATTTTGACAGACTTTGAAACATTAATTTTGTAGTTCTGCAACTGCAAAAGCCCAGCAGATTTGCTTTCTCTTCCAGAGATAATGTCAGATGGTCAATTAAAGTCAACTGCAACAATAAACTACAGTTCTACTGATAATTACTATGGTGTAAAAATGAGTTGGCGGACGATAATTGTATTGTGTCGACACAGTCTGATTATACAATTATGTGTTGGTAGGAATATGAATACGACATGAAAATTAAAAAAACTATGTGTGCTATACGTAATTTTTTTTTTTGAGGAAATATGTATAACATATTTTATTTAATGGATCATACAAATATGATCTATTTGATTTGTTTATTATAAGTATATCAAAAAATAATATGTTTGATCGAAATATATCGAATGTGGGTTATATCAATTTGATTTTAATGACGTGTTAGGTCGGATTGACAGGGCACTATTCGAATAATTAAATGAATTGAATAAATTAAATTTATGTGTTAACTCGTGATATGACATGCTTTAGGTTATGTCATAAATGGATTGACTCGTTTACGATACGAAATATGATCTATTTGACTTAGTTATTATGGATAAATTAAATATCAATTTTACTAGAACAATATGTTCCATTGAAATATATCAAATGTGTGTCATATCAATTTGATTTTAATTAGCGATGTGTTAGGTCGAATTGACATGGCGCTACTCGAGAAATTAAATAAATTGAACAAATTAGATTGGATGATGTGTTAACTCGTGAAATAACATGCTTTAGTTGGTTCATAGATGGATTGATTCGTTTAAGATACGAACATATTTACCTTCAATCTCAATATGTTGTTTTTGTATTATTAGGTGAATTGTGTTAGCGTGTCATAACTCAATTTGAATTTGAAGTCCAAGCATTTACATCATCTAATGTGTAGATTAATTTTTTAAAAACAAATAGGATCATATACTATAAATGATGAAAGAGAATTCTATAGTTTAAAGAATGTAAAAACGGAATTTATTTTTTAGAATTAACAGTTTAAAGCAAGTGAAGCCGAAATTATAAATTTTGAGAGGGAAGTATGTGACATTTTACCCATTGTTAAGTTAAAAATGATAACTTTCAAACCTTATAATGTCTGAACTTTTTTTGAATCATTATAATGTCTGATTAGTTACCATGCATCAAGATTCAAGTATGAAAAGGTTATGTAAGGTATGAAATGATTAGGGGGACAAACTTGATCATTAGAAAGAGACCACAAATTAAGAGGTTTCGTCACTAATCCAGCTGGACCAAGAAAAGCTATGTGGGCCCTTTTTCCATAGTCCATTACACCCCATGATGACCTTTCCCAATATGAAAGATATGGGCCAAGAAAGATGATCAATTGAAGGGTTGTGATCCTTTTGTAGCTGGGTCCCATAAGCTAAATCGTACGGGCCTAAGTATAGGTCAATGTTTGTGAGCAACAGGGGATGAACTGTTAATTTTTTTTTGAAGAGTTCCAAGAAAGTGAGTTATTGCTTTCTGCTGTTTCATGCTTTTGTGACTGAAATTTGGATGTTTGAAGAGAGCAAACCATTTTTTTTGTAAAGAAACTGGAGATTTAAAACTTAGAGAAGATCGATTAAAAGAAAAACAAAGAAGAACCACCCTAAGTGATATCCAAATTATGGTTGTAGGTGAGTCAAGATGCTCACGAATAGTTGGTTCGAACTTGTTAGCTACTCTCGATGAACAATCTCGATCTCTAATTTTTGTTGATTTATTTAAATAATTAAAGTTTGAGTTTAATAGTGTTTGTCTCGTTTATATCTGAATGATTCGTATATGAGTTTGCAGATTGGCTTGCATATAAATTTGATTATGAGCTTATGAATTGACTCGCATGTAAATAAAACGATGTAGCTTTTAACCAATAAATAAACTTTAAATCAAAGAGTTTTAGCTCGGTTTGTTTAGCACGTAAACGGACAAATTCGATTTCTACTTGTTAGTCTTTAAAATAAACAATGATGAGCTGACTCTGAACTGAAATTTGCAAAATATAAATGGACCGAGTTCAAGTTCAATGTTCGAAGTTCAAGCCGAATTTGAGCTGAATATATATGACATGCAATTCAAATAACGAACTTAAAATGGCTCGTCGTGTTCATTTCGGCTTATCCAGAAGAAGGGGAAAAACAACATAAAAATTAAGCTGTGAATTCTTAGTGGACTTGCAGCATGCAAAAACAGTAGCAAACTTTGTTGAATTTTCAATTTTTAAAAAAAGTATTTCCCGCGAGTGGTTTTTACTTAGTGAGGTGAATGGGAACCAACTCAACTACCAAAAAACCAACCACAACCATTGATTTGAAGTACTGATAAGTGAAATCTATAGAGGCAGGCAGCAATCGATTTCTGGGAGGGCGAGCCTTATATGAAAAGAGGAAGAGAGAAAGCAACAGATGAAAGCAGAAACCCTACACGCGTAGCAGTAGGTAAAATATGGGAATAGTATGAATTTACTGTGCAGCACTGGGCTGTATTTTTAGTTACGTCGGCAAAAGGGAAATTAAAAAGATTGAAGCTATGGACAAAATTTGCAAGGCAGACTTTTCTTTACGTACAACATAAGGAATGGGAGTTCTCTGTCTCTCCACTTACTTATTTGCTTTGGACTCTGCGAAATTCTTTCACTTTTTGGCCTGATTTTAAAAGGATACACAAAATTGATTTAATTATTTGAAGGTAATGAGTTTTAATATATTAATCACCTATTAGTATTTTTAATGAAAATTGATAAAAAAAAAACTAACGTGAAATGAAAATAAGAACGTGACATATATATTTTATTTATTTAGAGGTGATGTGTTTCTTTTTATGATTACATAATTTTTTTCTTGTAATAGATTTTGGAAAATTTCAACCAGTAATCAATAAATTAAAATTTTCAGTATTTAGGAAATATAGTTTTATTGTTGAAATTTAAACATCGAAGACTATTTAGAATATGAGTTAAAATATAAAGTATCGATTTGAATTTTTTTTTTGTGTGAAAAGAGGTCAATTTAATACTTCAAAGGTGCAATTGAAAGTCAAATGTGGTAATTTGAGTGCTATTTGGTGATTTTGAAAAGTGAGGGTGCAAATGAAGGGGAGTTGAAAGGTGAGGGGGTTTTCAGGGGTTAAACCTTTCGTAATTGCTAAGCATCATCTATATATACAGTCAACCCTCTGATAATTAATACACATGATGGATCAAAAATTTATTAATTATTAGAATTATTAATTTATTAAATTTATATAAAAAAAATTATAAAAAATATTTTAAAGCATCTACATTAATAGACCTAAATTAATATTATATTATAAAAAACTAACTAAATACACTTTACAATCACTCAATTTAAAAGAAATAATTTTATATTCAATTTAAGAAATATCAATTGATATCAAACTAAAAAATAATTATTAAGAAGTTGTATTTATAAAGTAAAATAATTTTTAATATTTTTTATATTAGAGATACTTTACTTACTTTAATTTGTTTATTGATCATCAATTTACTTCTTTTTTTGTTATCAGCCGCGATTTATTTTTCGTTTTTCAAAGAACGAAAAAAAAAGGAAAGAATATTCAACTCTCTTTTTTATTTCCTTCTCCCTCTTCTCTATATCGTTTTGTGTTTCCATTTAGAGAAAAATCATTTTTTTATTAATAATACCCGAGAATTTACATTTTATTACAAGTTTAAAATATATTTTCTGTGTTTCGTTTAAAAAGTTCCATATTCTATTTTGAAATGTTCCATTTAAGAAGTCTCTTTTATTTTTAAAATATTTTTTTAATGAATATATTATGTTACCCTTCATTTAGTTATTTTATAAGAATTTTATGGAAAGTTCCACTATCATTGATAGGGGCAAAACATAAAAAATATGAAAAAATAAAAATAATAAATATTTTTTTATTTATATATAAAAAGCAAATGTGACTTCTTAAATGAGACGGAGGGAGTAATATTTTATAACAAATTGACTATCTGGCGTGTTAACATTTTGACGATTTGACTATCTGGCGTGTTAAAAAATTTAAATTAGTATTACATATAGGCTTAATTACTTAAAAACCATTCACGTTGACACTTTCTTTTGCATTTATACTCTAACCTAATAAAAAGTTCATTTGTACCCTATTTTGGGTTTTTATATTTCACCTCTACCCCAAACAAGAATACAATTGACAATGTAGTTAATTTAAGGATAATATTATTAAAAACAACTAAATAAAAGGGTTAAATCATATATTTTTCTGTTTTGAAAAAAATATAAAGAGATCTTTTAACTTTAAAATGTTCAAATAAATCTTAATAATTAATTTTTTACATTTTATAAAAAATTAAATAAATTTATTCCCGACGGCTACCGAGTAATTGCCGATGCTCCTTCTCCAAATTGTGAAGGAGCAGCAGGCTTCTTCTGCAGATCTGGAGAAGGAGCCGCTGGCCCCTTCTCTGGCAGCTTCGATAATCGGCCTTTGTAAAACGATTTATTTGTAAAAATTAATAAAAAATTATTATTATTTACAAATTTTTTTAAAGAAAAGGGTGTTTTTATACTATTAATAATATTAACGTTTAATTAGAATATAGATTAGAAATAAAAAATTATTTTGAACTTTTTTTCAAATGACAAAATGTCAATTTAACTCTTTGTGGTAGAGTTGAAACATAAAAATACAAAATAGGGTACAAATGAATTCTTTTCTAAATCAGAATATAAATATAAAAAAGTCCTAACGTGAGTGGTTTTTAAGTGATTAGTCCTTACATATATTTTTAAGTGATTAGTCCTTACATATACTAAGAGCATGTAATATTTTATGAAGAAATAAATAAGTAAACAATTGAATGAATCATAATTCCATTATGGTTAAATAGATAAACAGACTGTATGGTAAGTGTACAAGAAGCAAAAGAACATAGTCATTAAATAGTCACAATTAATAAAAGGTAATGGAACAGTAAATACAGAAATTTAAAAGTAGGCGCAGCACTATCCATTGTAGATCCAATTAGAAGTATTAATTAGTAAGAGAATTTTGTTGTTGCAAATGCAATAGACCCGGCCCTCTGCATGCAAATGCAAAACTTTCTCCAGATCTCACCTCATTTAATGTTAATTGGTTTGTATATTCATTCCTTTGTTTATTAATTAATCATTCCATTATCATTATGCACATTTTGCTAATTAATCTCTCTCTGCCTGTCTGCCTACTGTAATGTATACCTCAGATTTCAAAATTTGAACGAGAGATTAACGTTACTGTGTCAGATAATACAAAAATATTTAATTTGATCATTAATTATAACAACCCTCTTTCTCAATGTCTCATGTACTAATAACAACTCTTTTTGTTTAAATATCATGTACTAAGCTATAGGGTATGCTGGAAAGAAAAAAAAACTAAATAACCAAATCGATAAATTCAGTTTGTTTGATTTAAAATTTAAAAAATTAACTTTTTTAGCTCAGTTTGATTTTTAAAATAAAAAAAAATCAGTTATTTTTGATACAAATCAAACTAAAAATTATAATATAATATGAACCTTGATTCAATTTGATTTGAAAGGCTTATTTTTTTTTGTATATATTTCAAATTGATTGGGTTCATTTTGAACTGTTTGCACATTAATAATTTTGTAATTGGTAAGACTGAATATTTGAGAGTTTGAATCCCATATTGAGGTTTATGGGTCATTTTTTAATTTTATTTCAAACAGAGTCGTTTGCGGATCGAATCAATGGATACATTAAAGGTGCTGCATCAAAGGTTATTTTCAAGTGTCGGACTCTGTGGACTGCAATGCCGCCCGCGCTAATTCTCCGCAAAAAGTTTTAGAATTCTTCCCTAAAATAATTAAACTAGCTATTCGAAGATTAAAAAAATTAAAAAAAGTTACCTCTCACCTACTATACATTCACGGACAATCTCTACCGTCGATGCCAATCCTTTTACAAAATCAGAATGAAGATCCTCCATCTTTGAATATCAAAGGTACAAGTGTCACGTGTTGAGTGATTGAAGCTGCATGGCCCATGATTCATCTTTACTACCACAGTACTCCACTCCACCCAATAAATAAAACCCACAAATATATAAAAACACAGCCCAGAGCTGAGTTTTACTTACTGCTCATTGCCCTTTCTTTTCTTTCACAAGTTTGAGAGATGGCTAGAGCTCTGTCTTTAGTCCTCTCTTTATTATTTACCCTGTAACTCAACCTAGAAAATGGCGCTTGAAGAACAACAAGATGCTGCTCTTTACTGTTGCGAAGAGAATTGGGAAGATGATGATGATGAACAAGAGGAAGATGAAATGAACAATAAAAAACTGGACTTTTTTATGACTCATGGTTTGGTACTGAACCAAGACTTGTTCTGGGAAGATGATGAACTTTCTTCTTTGCTTGCGAAACAAGAACAGAGTAAATTGTATAAAAAACTTGAAACCAGCTCATCCCTTGCAAAGGCTCGTCGTGAAGCTATAGAATGGATGTTTAAGGTGAATGCATACTACTCTTTCACTGCTTTAACTGCAGTTTTGGCTGTCAACTACCTCGATAGGTTCCTCTTCAGCTTTCACGTTCAGACAGAGAAGCCATGGATGACCCAACTCGCTGCTGTGGCTTGTCTCTCTATTGCTGCCAAGGTAGAGGAGACTCACGTGCCTCTTTTACTGGACCTTCAGGTAGCTTAATTTTGTCGTCTTTTTTAAAAACGCTGAGCATAAGCATTACTGGATGCAAGATTGTTGATGATGGTGTTTGATTAAATGTGCTGTGTAGGTGGAGGAGAGCAGGTACGTGTTCGAGGCCAAAACCATTCAAAAAATGGAGATTCTTGTGCTTTCAACTCTTCAATGGAGAATGAACCCGGTAACCCCATTGTCGTTTCTTGATTATATCACAACAAGGCTGGGTTTAAAGAGCTATCTCTCCAGGGAATTCCTCAGGAGATTTGAACTCATCGTCTTGTCCATCATTTCAGGCAAGAAATCAACATCTTCTCATGACCTGTAGGCTTCTTTTAAAAATATATTAGGGTTTTGACCATTATTTTGTTTGTTTCTTTAATGCATGCAGATTCTAGGTCTGTGGCTTATC
Source organism: Mercurialis annua (assembly GCF_937616625.2). Classification (NCBI taxonomy): domain Eukaryota; kingdom Viridiplantae; phylum Streptophyta; class Magnoliopsida; order Malpighiales; family Euphorbiaceae; genus Mercurialis; species Mercurialis annua. The sequence continues at coordinate 71,358,956 of NC_065570.1, forward strand.
TCCCTTCTGTCATTGCTTCTGCTACAATGCTTCATCTCGTTAATGGTGTTGGACCCTGTGTTGATGCTGAATACCAAAGCCATTTATTGGGTATTCTTGAAACCGACAAGGTGCGTTTCATTTTATCAGTATCCAGCATTAATTTTTGATATGTTGGGTTCTTGAATCTTGAATTTATGTCAATGTGTGAACAGGAAAAGGTTAATGAATGCAGTATGCTTGTACTGGAATTGGCATCAAGGGAACACGACAGACGGTCAAACAAACGGAAATATGCGTCTGATCCGGGCAGTCCAAACGGAGTAATGGATGTGTCGTTTAGCTCAGACAGCTCGAACGATTCATGGGCAGTATCAGCACCATCATCGGTATCTTCTTCACCAGAGCATCCTCTGATGAAGAAGAAGAAGAACAGAGCAATGCAGAGCTTAAACGAAGCAACTGCAGATTTTCGGAGCATAATTCCTCGCTAATTCCCTTTTCTTTTTGGTTTCTTTCAAGAACTAGTTCTCTAAGATTAAAATAATTTTAATGTTCTTTTTATTTTATTATGGGAAAGTTAAATTGCCTACAATCTCTGCTTTGTCTCCACTCCCAATACTTTTCATTTCCCAGAATTTAAATAAATGGGATTTCGGAAGCAGCAGAGATGGTTGGCATTTTATCCGGAAGTTCAATTTAAATTGAAGAAAAAAAAACAAGAATCAATTGCAGCAATCTATAAATATTTTTTGTACTGTACTGTACATTAAGAAATCTGAAATGGCCTTATTTTTATAATAGTTTCAACGGTAATGTGCATCAGTAGTGTTGGTCTATGCTTATGAGTTTGGTGATGATCATAAAAATAATTAGAGCATAAAAGAAGAGGGAAAATCTGAATCTTTTCAAAAAATAAGAAATGAAGATGAAGAGGGTTTTTGTTTTTGTCGGCCACTGACAAATTTTGATGTTTGACCCTCGTAGAGTGAGCTCCTTTTCTTTTCTTTTTGTTTCTTCCATACCATTGTTTTGCATTCTCAAGCAAAACAAAAGGTACATAAATTCAGTTGGTATTTAACTAATTTTTTTTTTAATTTTTCCAAATTGCTATGTTTTTTTTTCAATTCAGGTTTTTTGTATTAAAAATTAAAATTAATTATTTCTACCTCCATAAATTTAGATACGAATTACCGTTTCTCTCTCAAAATTTATAAAATTACTATTCTTTTCCTTACATTGTTGTTTCCTTCAACTAAAATTTCTTTTTATATGGGGATTTTAGATGTATATAAACTAAAGTATAAATATCAAGGGAGAAATAGTGATTTTCAAAATAGAGATAATAGTAATGGACTTAAAAAGGAATTAAATTTCTTCATCTTAAAAATAAAATCAAAAAAATTAAAATGTCAAACGTCAAATTAATTTTTTATATGTACCACCAAATTTTGATACAAAGCTATCAAATAAGTTTGGTTGATCTTGACCTTTGCTCCCTAATTCTTGTGTGATAATGTCAATATATAAGAGAGTGACATTTAGGATTTAAGATGGGGGAATTATTTGGATAAAGGGAGCGGCTTAATAATCATGAATTTGAAACCGAAAAGATCCAAATTTAATACACATAAGATTTTAAATAGACCATAAGTCCAACTAAACCAGGCAAAGTCAATCGACAACTGCCCCATTGATAGGGATAGAACCATACTTTGGTCAAATAAATGTATCTATTTAATTATAACAGGACATAACTTGATTTTTTCAAACTATATTAACCCGAATTCCAAAACATATGAAGCTTAATTATTTTATGCAACTAACGCTTTTAAATTAAAATATTTACTATGTATCCCGTCTCGTTTCTTAATTGCTTTATTTTGCACGTAGATAAAAAATTATACAGAAAAGGCAATCTCTAATATTTTTTTCATTTTGACCATATTAATAATAGTCTTTTAAAATGTATTTAGAATTATAATCATCAACTTTTTTTGTAAAAATGAAATTACACTAAAAATATAATATGAACTTTTTAATTGAGTTATACAAGAATGAGATATATCTTCTTATATGAGATGTAGAGAGTGGTTTATTATGTTATATATGAGCTTGATTTATTATTCAATTTTAAATAGTAGGCCTAATAGTAAATTAAATTACAACAATTTGTAATGACTTGGAGAATTTATTTATAAATTTAAGTTTTACAACTTGGAGTACTCTCTAAATTTTTATTATACATCTAGAATTTTCTTGTTGTAATTATTTGATACAAATTTTGCTTATTTAACTATGTTTATTTTTTAGATCTAAATTTGTGAAGTTGTATTGGACGACACATTATGTTGGACTTAAGTGGCAATTTTCCCCTTCAACTTGTAAGCAATGGGCAATTAACACATAAATTAACTTTGTGGGCAAATTAGTCACGAACCTGTTAATTACGGTAATCCCATTTTGGCAATTTGCTCTTTCAACTTGTAAGCTAATCGTTCCCTAAATTAATTTATGTGTTAATTGCCCGTAAATTTAGTAAAATCGAAAATACAAATATACATCAAGGTTTATTTTCAAACATGAGAATTTTAATTTGAATTACTCTCACTCTTGCCAAAGAGAATATGATTAACTAGTTGCCAAAGAGAACAAACTAGTTGCCAAAGAAAAAAACTCATGGTTGTCTCCTCCGTGCTAATCTTTTTGTAAGAATGTATCATATAAATGGAAATGAATTATAGCAATAATGTGTTCTATACATCACCTAATTGCCTAGCTGAAAATGACGTTATAATGATACAAAATCTTGGAAGATTTTGATTAACTGTAGTACTATTTAAGGCAGTGGGATTAAGAAAAGTTGATCCCAAAAGAAAGTACAGGATTAAGTGGTATTAGCTACATAAAGAGAAGATTAAAAAGGGTATTAAATTTAGATGCACTACAGCCATGAAAAGGGTAAAAAAGGTAAAGAGGAATTTTGTTGCTCTCATGTCTTTATTTATTGGTTGCTTATATGAACTGTAGTGAATTTCAACTCAAGAAGATACAAAATCAAAAATAAAAATACAAAGGAAAAAAAGAGAGAGAGAAAATTATGATAAGATCAGATCAATGATCATGAGATGGAGAGATATGATTGGGTGACAGTGAATATTATCTTTTTCTTTTATTTATTTTTCTACACTATAATGTAGTCTACCATCTTTAAACTCAGTAAAGCTCCATTCTTTTGACCTATTGAGCAACATATGATGTAAAAGTCTTACACAGCATTAAACAATGACCCATTTGTATTTATAAACTCTTATTTGACCTAAGTAATACTACCAAAATTTGATTTAACCTACCCAATGTTTTGTTCATCATTTTCTGTAATAGAAAATTGATAGGTAAGTGCATGTGAGATCAAGTTGTAACCAGCTGCATCCTGCATCTCAATAAAGGTCACTCAAATTAAAAATGGGGCAAACAAAGTAATTTGGAATGTGTACTACATTTACATTAGAAAAAAGTAATGAAGTTGGATTGTTTTTTTTTATTATAATTGAGGAGGTGGAGGACTTATGGGATGACTTGACAGTTTGCTGTCCAACGCTCGTACCATTTTAGCTATTGCTCGTTAGTAAGTTGAATTGTTATTTTATCATTTAATTTTAAAAGACGATGTTTTATAGATTTGTTGTTATCTTACTACTTTTCATGCTATTTTAGTACTCCAAATTGTTAACTACAAATTTTTTATAAGGATGATAAATATTATTCTAAAATTACTAGCAAAATAGCTCAACATCCGTACAACTATTATCGGCTAAATATATAATTTTTATTTTAATGTTTGACTCAATTTTTAATTTGAATAAGATTTTTTTAATTCTAAACTGGTCGATTCATCAAAAAAAGAAACAATAGCAACCAGTTTTAAACAAAAAAAATCTAAATATAAAACTTTATATTGTACATTTAGACTAGTCATTACTTATCTAAGAATTTTTTATTGATAAAATTGCGAGAATAATTCATAAACATCGACTTCTGATTTGTACATTCTTTAAAAAAATTACACATAGATTAATTTTTTTTGAGGATATTTTGAACATATGATATGTTGAGAAAATAAATGAATTGATCTACCTCATGTTGACTGGCCGTTAAGTCAATGCCAGCAGCTAGCCGTTCAATAATCTCATCTAAGAACAATAAAATTCTCAAATGACTTATACTCATACAGTATAATTACTCCTTCAAATCATAATCATGGCGATAATAATTATCAGTATAATTAATTTCACCTCATAATTCAGACACATGTCAGCTAGCTGAAAATTAATTCCAATAAATACTTATAGGAGTACTGCAATCAATTGGCTTTTCACTTATTAATACTAGTAGAACTTAATGAAATAAAAAAAGATTTATTACAAGGAAGAAGAACATACTAAAAAATGAGAACAGAAACAAAAAAGATTTATGGAGTGGACCCAAAAATATGTATTCAGATAATAATTAGTTGATGGAGAAGAGAAGAAATGGAGGATACTTCCACAGGAGAGGCACATTCCATACGTGAATGGTATAATTGTTCAAGGACCCAAAATAATATCTATTTTTTCTTTTCTCAAAATAAAAAATTTAAAATGAAAATTGTCAGGAGTAATTCCATAAATAAAAACCAATATTTAGAAATGTTAATAAATTTAAATTAAACAATTTTTTTGGGATGAAATGAATTTATAGAACCAAATAATCTTTTTTTTTTCTGCATAGATGTGAATTTTTCTGATGTTATTGTGTTAAAACTTAAAATAAAAAGTTAGTGCTCAATTTATTAATAGTATTAGATTTTTTTTTTTTATGAAATTATCTCAAAATATGATCTGTTTTCAGGTTTTGATACAGAAAAACACAGAGCAGGTGATAATGTTTTAGCACCACAAGATGAGTATCCAATGGGCTGAGTTGGGCCGGGGTCTACTAATATTTGCCATTTTGGTGTCAACATCTCATGTAATGACAAACATACTATTCTGCCCCTGCAATATGAAGACATGCCTTTATTTAGTTCCCTTCTTTATATTTTATTATTTATTTCACTAATGAGTGATGACTAATGACCTAAAAAACCATTTGTAGCAAAACTCTTTCTACGTGCTCCAATGATTTTGGACATAATTTCATTTTAATTAGCCATGGGTTTAATTGTAATAACAAAAATTTATTAATATAATATGTGGGCTTATCTATGGTTAATTGAGAATTAAGATATAAACTAAATTTTTTAATTTTTAATTTTTATATATATTTAAGAGAGGAAACATAAATAGGAAAACACCAACAGAAAGGCCAAAAAGGGACAGTTAGTAGCAGTGTGGTCCAAAGGGTAGGGTCGATGGGCCTGCTGTTCTTGCAGCATGCTCAGAGTGGATTTTGCAATTGGGTGGGGACATAGAGAAAGATTTCAAGAGTTATGAGTTATAGCTAATATGAGCTAAATTATAGGGACTGAAAAGGACATTTGGTCCTCAAGGGTCATTTTTTATGGGCAGAAATGAAAAGGACATTTGTAGAACTTGGGTATCATTTCCAGGCGCTGTAGCCAAATTGAGGACCTATGTGATATGTATCATTTAAAACTGGCGGCAACTAATCTTCTGATTTTACATTATATAGGCCAACACATCTGGGCCTATCAGCTTGTCTTTGGAGTTGTCTGGTTAGATTTCAACTAGACCACTTGCTGGAGTCATTAAACTTGTATTAGAGAATATCAAGTGTAATTTGGTTTTGATTAACTTGATTTGGTTCCATTTAGTGACTGAACTGAGCGGCTAACTAAAGTAGCTAGCATTTATTGATTTATGATGGGCTTTCAGCTTTGAACAATACCCATTTCAGATCTCCAAGTTGAAAATTGCAGAAATCATATCGTCGGCCCATGAGGGTGTCCTAGCAGCTGGCAAAGTGTGCAGTTGGCCCAACAAAACCCGGTCCTTCTGGACAACCAAAATTTGTACAGTTGCACTCAAAAGATAAGTGCAATTACCCTTCTTACATTACATCTCAAACTTCTTTACTTAGGAACATTTGCAAAATTACCTTAAAAACAAAAATATTTACAAAATTTGACCCCTAAATTAAAGGTTTTTAGTCGTACTTCAAAACTTTTGAAATTTTACTATTCAACTTCGCAGTTCAAAATAATTTCAAATAGTTATTTTAAAAAGATAATTTCAAACTGTTTTAGAAACCGTCTCTTAAACAGTTTCCAATAGAGTTTCAAACGGATTCTAAAAAAAAATCAAAACCGTTTTTAATACAGTTTCAAAAGATTTCAAAATGTTTCAAACAATTTCTAAATGCACATTTTTGAAACTGTTTCCGAAATCATTCAAACAATTTCTAAAAGATCGAGTATTTTTATAAATTCTCACAAAAAGAGTAAAAAAATAAATTTTCAAACTCGGGGTAATTTTAACTAATATTTTTGACAAATACTCGAAAATTTAGCCGTTTTTAGCTTTTTTATTTCCGTTTTAACAATAATCTCTCCGTTCTGAAACCTTGTCCTATGTACGTGATCATTTTTAGTAAATCACAATTTTAAAAATTATTCTTTTTGTCTTACTCTTATTTAAACTTCACTGTTTATTGCTATTATTAATGAACGAACCAAGAGTTCTACATCGGGATGGAGAGATAATATTTAATAGGTAGGCCAAATCGCAGATATTAAAATTTTCTTACACTAATTTAAGTATTCTTTTAAAAAAATTGAGGGGTCCAAGGCTTTCCTCGACCCCCTTTTCTACGTCATTGTCTATTGTTCCAAAGAATGAATTGGTCATAGTATTTTAATAAGAATGTAATAAAAAAACTCTGTTAAATTTTAAAGTGTTAATTATTATTTTTTAACTATGTAAAAATAGTAAAGTGAACAACTATTTTGAGACGGATTGAGTAATAACTATAGATAATAGTTTTTCTTGAATTGCCGGGTATTCGATCCAACCTAATTCTAATAAGTCAGATTATATCCTTTCCATTTAAAAAGTGTGGCAAGAATAATATTTTATTTTGATACTACCGATTTTGATAAGATTAGAATTTTATATAAACCTGCCCTTACTATATAAGTCGATGTGTACTGTAAAATATTTTTGGAAACAATTGATGTTTAATTATATATGTAGTTATTTTTAAAATGTTAAGTTATTTTTATATTGTTTATCTGGTAGCATACATCTTGCTCGTCTAAAGTAGCAATTTGCCCCCTCAACTTGTAAGCAATGGGCAATTAACACATAAATTAACTTTGTGTGCAAATTAGTCATGAACTTGTATATTATGGGCAATTAGCTCTATTTTGGAAATTTACCCCCTAAACTTGTAAGTTATTTGTCCCTCAATTGGCAATTTGCCCCATCAAATTTTAAGCTAATTTTTCAAAATGGGGTAATTGACCATAATCAGCAAGTTCATGACTAATTTGCCCACAAAGTTAATTTATGTGTTAATTGCCCATTGCTTAAAAGTTGAGGGGGCAAACTGCTATATAAGTCCATCTTGCTCAGTACTAAATCAACGTCATCTGTGAACTAGCCTATCATATTATGACACGTCATTAAAATAGTAGCACTATCGTAATTTTGGTTATTAATTTTTTATACTTTTGAATAGTAATATTACGATAGTGCCATTATTTTAATAACGTGTCATAATTTAATAGATTTAGTCTATAAATGACGTGATAGACCGTGTCTATCAAAGAATTTATCGTTGTATGAGAATAAAAATTGTATAGAATTTTTGTAGTAAAATGGGTATGATTTTATGAGTTGTAAATGTCAGAGAATGAATCTCCAAAAATCTTGGCTCTTGAGGCCTGCCAAGAGCTTGTAAATCCCAGCCACAGCCCATACCCGCTCTGCACCTCATGCATTTCTAACATCCTTTTTGGATTTGTTCAAAAGAAAACAAAAGTTCTTGTTTCGGACGTGTCAAACTGTTCCTTTCCCAACATCATTAGGAGCTAGGACTGTTGATATCAATGGTTTGCATGGAATGATTTTTTTTCTTTCGGGAGGGAGCATGGAATGAATTTAAATTCACATTTATTTTCAATTGTTTTGTGCCTAATTGATTATAAAGTATACGAGGGATCCACTATAAATAGTTATATTTATAAAGTAATATCATATTTTTACCAATGAGTTATAACTCAAACGGTATAAGCACTAGGCGTCAATCTGCTATGTCGTGGAGTCGATTTCTTCTACAAACACACCTCCACCCTCTAATTATAAAAAAAAAGTCATATTTCGACATCTATAAATTGGATTTATTCTTATTCCACAAAGGTGGGATCTAACCTTAATAATTCTCATAAAACAGTTTGTAACATTGATATCAATACGGTACCTATTGTTATGAACGGTTCGTAACGGGATTAATATATGTAGCAAAATTGAAACAATTCGGTAGCTATTTAATTATGGATTTAATTAACTAAAAATAATATAATAAAACAAATGAATAAGATAAGAACTTTGCGTAGTTCGATATTAAAATGTGCATCCACGTGCGGAGAATTGAGTCATCGACTAATCATTAAAAAGGAGTACAAAATTGACAGAAAAAATATAAATTTTAAAATTTCAAATATTTTCTTCATAATCTCTTTTTTTTGATAGTTCTCTAAAAGTCCCTCTGATTTATAATGCGACCGACTTGAATTTGTGGATCCACTCTGCTTATGTGGGTATAGATACCATACCATTTTAACACCTTCACTTTGGATCCACAAAATCATGCGGCCCTTGAGAGAAATTTTGAGTTAAGTTTAGAGGGATTTGCACAAAAAACTCTTTTTTTTAATTTATTTATTATAAATACCTCAATTTTAAAAATTTACTTTTTTATTCTATTTTTATATTGTTTTTAGTTGTACCTCAATTAGCAAAATAATTTATTTGTATTTTTACTCTCCTTCTTTTGAACACATACATATCTCATTTTTCCTTTTTTTTCTCTATCCTTTTTATCTTTTCTCTTTCTTCTTTTTTTTTTCTCTTCCTTCCTTCTCATTTTTCTTGTTTTTCTCTCTTTTCTTCTTCTTCTTCTTTCCTCTGCAACTTTTTTTTTTTGTTTTTTCGAATCTGCTTTTTCTATTTCCCACATTATACAAATGAACTCTAAAACAAAAAAATTTGAATAAAAAAAAAAGTTTAAGAGATAATATGATGGTAATAGATGAAAAAGTTCCTCTTCTTCTTCTTCTTCTTCTTCTTTTTCTATGTTGTTTTAAATTATTGTAGCATCGTTTTTTGGAACTTTACAATTTTTTTGAAAAAATCGTAATGTTCCTCATTAATGATATTTTGACCTGGTTTTCAAATGTTTTAAATTAATTTTAAAAATCGTTTGAAACTGTTTTCTCGAAACTGTTTTATACTGTTCGAAACCTTTGTAAACGGTTTGAAACTGTTATTTTTTAAACTGTTTGAAAGTGTTTTTTAGAAACTATTTTAGACTGCTTGAGATTTTTGAAAACGGTTTGCAACTGTTTTATACTGTTTGAAACCGTTTACCTTTGTAAACGGTTTGAAACTGTTTTTTTGAAACCGTTATTTTTTTTATGTAAACGGTTTGAAACTGTTTGATACTATTTGAAACTGTTATTTTATAAACTATTGGAAAGTATTTTTTAGAATTTGTTTTAGACAGTTTGAGATCTTTGTAAACGGTTTGAAACTGTTATTTTTTAAACTGTTTAAAAGCGTTTTTTTAGAAACTGTTTAAAACCTTTGTAAACGGTTTGAAACCGTAATTGAAACTGTATTTGAAACCGTCTGAAACCGTTTTAATAGATTTTTAATGAGAACAAATAAATTAATAATTTACAGTTTTTTTTGTTTTTGGAGAAAGTTACGATCGTTGGATTTGAATTTCAAGTGAAATTTGAAGTAATTTGATTACGAATTAAAAATTCGAGCGGATCGAAAACTAGATTTGAAATTAGCAATAAAATTTTAAAAAATAATAATAAAATCGTAGGATTTAATTTCTTGAAATGTTATAAGCTAAAGATTACAATTGATTTGTTGATTTTTTGATTTTTTTTTTTTTGAAAATAAACTGAAAAGGATGAAAAAAAAAAGCAGAAAAAAAAAAGAAAAAGAAGATGATGAAGAAGGAGAAGGAAATGTGATGTGGAGTAAATATAGAGTATAAAAATAAAAGTAAAAAATAAACACACAACACGCTGAAATAAAAATGGACAATTAATATTAATAAATACTAATATTTCTATTTTTTTAAATGTTTTGCTAATTCTCCCCTAAGTTTATAGGGGAAATACAAGTGAAGAAAAAAGAAAAGAGAGTTGTGGTTGTTCGAGAGAAATAGCACGTGATTCGTGCAGGAATCTTTGGAATAGAATAACACAAAATTTGTCCTCATTCATCAAGTGACTCAGGATCTTCCAAAGATTCTACCCCATTTGTTGGGGATAGTGACACCCACCCATTACCAATAGTAATAATAAATCATTAAATGCACTCCTATGTGACATATTCTTTTAAATATTATATTAATTTAGAATTAATATTTATTTACATATATTTTATTTTCAATTAAAAATATGATCACCATGCAACAACGTTAACTTTTCATTAAATATATATTTATAATATAGTCTCTCACAATTGTTAACCTTTAAAATAAATTGATAAAAATACCACACTTCTATTTATTATATTTAAATATAACTTAAACAAACAAAATAAAAAATAACTAATATTGTATATTTTATATTTTATTTAAAAAAAAAAACGAATCTCTTATTGAGTAGTTGATGTATACCAAGTATTAAATAAATATTAAACACTCCACAATTGAAAATGTTCAATACTAACCAGATATTGAGTTTTGAACATTTTTTATTATGAATGTTATAAATGTATTGAGAGATTAATATGGGTTCGAATCACATTTCCGTAACTAACAATTAAAAATTGAGATTTTAAAGAGTCGATAAACAAAACGAAGTTCATATTTGAAAGAAGAAGAAGAAGAAAAATTAAACTCATAGTATTTAAAATAAAAATTGAAGTTTGTATATGTATTTTATTTTTATTAATTTTAAGAAAAAGATTAGTATAATTGTATTTCTGCAAAATAACGTGCCCATAATTCTCGATTTTCATCATTTTGGTCCAACATTTCCCATCAGTGCGACGTAATCCATTTTCTTTTCCTTTCTTTATTGAGGTCTTTTTCAATGGATTAACCTATTTGTTTTTCGTTTCTACTATTTAACTTTTATTTTCTGAGGTATTTATAATCCAATTTTATAGCAAAGCGTTACCTCACCTTTTAATAAATCAAATTCAACCAAATTTTATAAATTTATTTATATTATAGTTTTAGATATTTTTTTCTTTACAAAAAATTAATTATTCATATTTCTATAAAAGTTATTCTATAATTTTGCAGTTTTATAAATTATTTATTTAACTTATTAACACTAACTGATATAATTACATTCCATTATAAAATACATATCTAAATATTATAATTTTGTAATTTTATTTCTTTATATACGACTTATAATAATTTTGTTTAACTAATTAATTAAAAAATAAAAAAAAAATATTTTATAAATTAGCAACACAAAATATTAGTTAAACAATTATATTTTAATAATTTTAAAAAATAACAATAATAATTTAAATTAGACAAGTAAGAATAATTTATTTTTCATATGAATCATGTTCACCTCCAATAATATTAATATATATAGTGTTCAACAAAATAATTGATTTCCAAAAATTGATATTTTTATTGCACTTTTTTTGCTAAAATTATTTGTTCAGCTTCGTATGAGCATAAATTTTAAAATTAATATTATGTAAGTCACATATTAAAATTCTTTTTAGAGTTTTATATTTTTTAATAGAGAAATGTGTGCTTGTATCTACACTTAACATTTAAGGATAAACATGATCTTTGTAAACCGCAAATTAAATCATTTTGTCTAAGAGATAAACCGCTTCTCCATAAAATTTATTTCTAATTTCTTTACCACATTTATTCACTGTTTAATTTACATTGTGATCGGATAGTGTTTTTTATTTTTAATTAAAAAATTACCGTTTTTTCGCATGCACGCGCACACACACATATTCTTTTTTTTTTATTTTAAACAAATAACTTTTTATGAAGAATAATTTGTTAATAATTAAAGCGTAAATAAAAATTTCAAATTTACTTACCAAATTGGTGATATTTTATTAATTATGATTTTTTTATTCGGATCCTATCATCATTTATTGTCTTTTATATTCCATTATTTTAAAAAAATTGTAATATTATTTTGTATTTATTTCAATATCAATCATTTAATAAATCTTAATAAAATGACAATACTCCTTCCATCCTAATAAAGTTGTCCACTTTGTTATTACCACATAATTTAAGAATATACAGTTGATGTTTTAAATTTTTACAATTCTTTTCTATTTTTTTACTATATTCCTATTTAATATGTACAATAACTCTTATTTACTTATGTTTTTCAATAAATAACAATAAATATTAGTTTATTAGTGGGTCTTAAATAAAAGTGATATAAGAAAAATAATTTTAAGATTTATTATTTATTAAAATGGACAAAAAGTTTGGGGTAAAAATTATAAAAAAAGTGGACAATTTTATTAGGAGTTACGGCGGAAGGCATAATTTATTTGAAAAAAAAAAATCAATTAATTTAAAATAGAAGTGAGATATTTTAAAAGAAAAATATATTATCTATATATCTCAAAGATTTAATGCTATAAATCTCAAGTAACCTATTATATACAGCCACTACAGTTTGATCATTGATGACTTTTGTTTAAGGCAACTATGTGTCATGATTTAAATCAACAACTTGGAGGAGAAAATCAAGTTAAAGAGGTTAAATCAAATCTTTTAGCTAGCCTTCTCATTCCTAGCTGTTGATAAAATTATCTTGGAAAATTTGAATCGGTTGATGCAAATCCAATGGCTAGCTCGTTGCTTAGTCATCACACCTTAAGCAAATCCAACCAATCAGCAATTCTTCCTTATCACTTTATACTATAGTACTCAGATTATGACCACAACACAACTCAATTTGGTCGAGAAAAATATATTTTTGATGGGCTATATTATATGTACCTGAGGTCTGGGAACTCAGGTTTATACAAATGGGACCCTTTAACATTTTATTTTTACAAATCAGGACAGCCGCCTGCCTTCATCCTACCAGCTGCCTAAATTCAATAAGGAAGATGCCGCCATAATGTTTTCCTTTCTTTAAATAATGCTTGCATGTGACATATTTCGTATGAAGAATCCCATAATACAATAACTTTTCATAATTTAGATTGTCCAATTGCATATATGATATCTTAGGGTGTGGAAATGAGTCATTACGCGCAAACTAACATGTAAAAATAACGGATTAAAATTATACGTGTTAACATTATAAACAAATCGATTTATTTATCACACAGCTTAAAACGTGTAGTGTCCCGATTGAAATACAGACCTATTCGATTTGTTAATAATACAGCGTAAAATGTATCTTGTTGTGTTATGCTAATTTGACTTAATACAATATCAATTAATATATCAAATTTAAATTGGTCTTATTTATATTCAATTCATTTAAATAAACAAATTAAATGCTTCATGTAGGTATGTTTTTATTTGATCCATTTAAATAAATATGTGTCATGCTGATATTATTCATATTCAGCCCATTGATACTAGGTGAATCAATTGACTTTAGTTAGTATGAGTATTGGTTTTAGAAGAGACCGTTTGTGAGAGAATTTGATCTCATAATTTTAGCAGAATGCCGTGAAGGTGTCTGTCGCAAATTTCAAGGGTTTTTAAAAGTTGATAATTTGTTTAATAAACCGAGAATAGTAATTAAGATATTTTTAATTGGTGTGTGGTGTGACCAATTCCTTGGTTGAATGTTGATACTTTTATAAAATAACGAAGCCCGTAAATTTACAGCTAATTTTCCTTTTTTGAGATTTGTTTTAATTTTTGATTTTGAGCAGTTGTTCATAAAAATCGGGAATGAAAACATAATCACATGACCCTACGAATTTTTTATATTATAAATCTAAGTCACTCTCTATTTCAGTGTTGTTTAGCACAATAGTTTAAAAACCTGCCCGCCAGAACAGAATCGTAGCCTGAATAACATAATATTTTTCTAATTTCCATAAGGAGAATCCAAGTTAGCACTTTGACAAATAAAGAAAATAATCCAATTTAGACGTTCAATATCATTAACTATTTGAACAATGAAATAAATTTGAATTTAACATTAAGAATTAACAGCCTTATTATCATTTGTCAATTGTCCATTTAATTACAGATTCTTTATTTTTGTGTAAGTAACAAAAAATTATGAAAATTGTTAAATTTAATATTAGGGAGTAATTTTTGTGTAATAATGATTAGAAAATAATTTTAATGAACATTAAACTTAAGATATTATAAATCTGATTTAATATATAGTGAATCTCTCTTTTTGAAGAAACTAAAATGAATAAAATAAAATAGAATAATAACAAAAAAATTAAAAGAGCAAAACGACAGAATGTCTAATTAAATAACATAATCGCAACAAGTGGGTACAAAAAGACAGACTCCAAGGCCCATAAGTGCATACTCACTGAAAACTGAATTTGTTTTTAAACAGAATTTATTTTTAAACTTAAAGTAAAAAGTAAAAATAGAAACTGTAAATAAAATCTCACAGGAGTCGGCAAAAACTCCTATATAAAGTGGCAGTTAAGAGCTCCATTTCAAACCAGAGGAAGAAAATAAAATAAAACACACACACACACAAATTAAACACCAAAGCAAAGCAAGAGAGAGATGGGAAAATGGGCAATTGCTTTGCATGGAGGCGCTGGCGTGGACCCTAACCTGCCCCTGCACAGACAGGAAGAGGCTAAACAACTCCTTGCTCGCTGCCTTAATCTCGGCATCTCTGCTCTTCGCTCTAATCTCCCTGCCATTGATGTCGTTGAGCTCGTTGTACGTTCACTCTTTCTATATGTCCGATTATTTCTCCACTAACTCTCCCTTGTTGATGCGCTTTTTTCTTTATTTGCATTTTAGTAACGCATTTTGACACACTGACATGAAAATTAAACCTTCGATTAACTGTAGTTTCATTTTTAATTAATGTAATTCTCACAGATTTCCTGTGGTTAAATTCTTGTTTATAGTTTATACAATATGTTTGGTTAAACTTATTCATTATTGAATGAATCACGTAAACTTTTTGGGGGATCTCTCGTGAAATAATGAATTGCTTCTTCTGTGTTCGATTATATTTGTCATTTTAAATACTTAATTAACTAATTTTGGTGATTGATAGGTGAGAGAGCTAGAAAGTGATCCTTTATTCAATTCAGGGCGTGGATCAGCACTAACGGAGAAAGGAACGGTGGAAATGGAAGCCAGTATCATGGATGGGCCCAAGAGAAGATGCGGCGCCGTATCGGGTTTAACCACGGTTAAAAACCCTATTTCTCTCGCCAGACTTGTCATGGACAAATCTCCCCATTCCTACCTTGCCTTTTCTGGCGCAGAAGATTTCGCCAAGCAACAGGTTATATTTACTCCTCACAGCCCTCGCCCACGTTTTCAAATTTTTAAAACAGAAATGTCAATTTGACTTTTTTAACTAATTACAGTCCAGTTTCTACCGGTACGGTTAATGATTTTCGGTAGAGGTTCGGTTTTCTAAATTTGCATGCACGTGCCAAATCTAGCAGACGAGGGACAAACAGAAAAATAAATTAACGAAATGCCTGACAATAATTATTTTATCACGACAGGGCGTTGAGTTGGTGGACAATGAATATTTTATTACCCAAGAAAATATCGGAACTTTGAAATTAGCTAAGGAAGCAAACTCCATATTGGTAAGTGGCATCTCCATAAACTCTTTTATTGAAGATAGAACTAGAAAACAATTTTTTTGGTGGGGCCGGAATCTTATTAACATGTCGGTACGAATCCAGTTTGATTATAGGATTCCTTTAGAGACCTGCAGCGCTGAGGCAGCCGCCGCAATGGAAAATCCCCTGCAAATGAACGGCCTGCCGATCAGCATCTATGCGCCGGAGACTGTAGGCTGCGTGGTGGTGGACAGCCAGGGTAGATGCGCAGCTGCCACATCAACAGGTGGACTCATGAACAAAATGACGGGTCGTATTGGCGACTCGCCCCTGATTGGGGCCGGTACCTACGCGTGTGATCTTTGCGGAGTTTCATGCACAGGGGAAGGCGAGGCCATAATCCGAGGGACGCTAGCGCGTGATGTGGCGGCTGTGATGGAATATAAAGGGTTGGGATTGCAAGAGGCTGTAGATTTTGTGATAAATGAAAGGCTGGATGAAGGGTATGCTGGGCTCATAGCTGTTTCTAAAGATGGAGAGGTGGCTTGCAAGTTCAATTGTAATGGTATGTTTAGAGGATGTGCTACTGAAGATGGGTATATGGAAGTTGGCATTTGGGATTAAGTCTCTCTTCACTTTCCTTGCTTTGGTGTTGCCAGTTGTGTGTAATATGTGACCACTCTCCTCAATTTAGTGAAATTTAAATAAAATTTAGATTGTAGTGATTTAGAAAACAATAATTGTTTAACTCTATAAATCTTTATTGCAAGTCCCCAGTTTGACATTAAAAAATATCACCAACATAACATAACTTATTGTTTGTTTTTATTGCTAAAAAGATGTCACATACATGTAAGAAATATAATCTTACTATCTATTCTACTAGTCTTGCTTATGTTGGGGTCTGATCCTTGCTCTTGCCGACGATGGCTTCTTTAGCAGACTTGACTGTATTTGACACTGCAGCAGCTGTTTTAGCCAAGACTCCAGGATTTTCATTCTTGTCGCGATTCAGGTGAACCACCCCAACTTTCTCCTTGCTGTCGGGTTCATCCGGCCCTGCTGCTGACCGGTAATCAACCGTCTCCACTTTGGTTTCCACAGCGCCTTCTTCGTTCACCCTTTCACTTCCCTGTCAAATTCAACAAAATATCATTAACATTTTAAACTTATTAAACTAACCCTTAAATGTAAAAATCTAGAAATGAAACAATGGATCACTACTTCTGTATTCATGCTGAAACTTATCAAGAAACCTCGCACCGCTTGCTCCTTTAAGAATTGAAAAACCTATAACCTAAACACATCAATACCTTTACATATTTATATATAAGAAAAAAATCTTTTGGTTGGTAGTAGCAGGTTAAGACACGTATCATAATTGTGTGGTGGCTGTTCCTGCTTTGCTTCACGGCTGAGAGCCTACAGCTGCTCGACACGTCATAAGTTATGGTCTCTTTAAACTGTTAAGCTGTGAAGTGTCGGTAACCATTTGTTAAAAAAGCTATAGATTGATAACAATTTCATAATTTTTTATAATTCGGTAATTATTTAATAGAATACTATTATTTGGTTATCTAAAAGGCCTAATGTCTTAAAAAACTCCGACCTTTTAGCCCCTTTTCAATCATACCTTGACGTTGAAAATTTGTCAATTTTACCCTATTTTATATTTTTGTGTTTCAGTTGTACCCTGAAAAATTAAATTAACGTCTTTTACGTTTGAAAATTTGTTTAAAACATTCTCCATATCTCGCATATATTGATTGTATATTTTTAAAATTTATTTAAATTTAGTTAAATTAATTAAGAATTTAAATTAGTGTTAATTAGTTTTTAAAAATAAAGGACTTATTTATACTTTTTTGAATAAAAAAGAATTTAATTTTATGTTTAGACTTAATTAATTGAATGATTTCATCATTTAAGTAAAAAAATTAACAAAAATTAAAATATTGGGGTACAATTGAAAACGGAAAATTGAAAAGTGGGTAAAATTGATAAATTTTCAACGTCGATGTGGAATTGAAAAAAAGTTTAAAGGTGAGGGGTTTTTGAGTGATTAGGCCAATTAAAATATATTTAACCCCATTTACAATTAGGCCAAATCAGATAATATCTAGATACTTTTTGTTAATGGTTCATTCGTCCAGTTTGTATAAATGTATATTTCAAAAAATAGAAATTAATTAATTCACTTTTCGATTGACACGACAAACGATACAAAAGATAATTAAAAATGTTGGGTCATATTACTCTTTACTCTTTAGCAAATGAGAGAAGAATACAGCCTATACGCAACAAAAAGATTTGGCCAGAAAATACAAATCAATTTTGAATAAACTATAACTTGAGAAAAACAAATTCTTCAACTGCTGGTATTTCCCCAATTCTTTTCAATGCTTCCTTGTTGGGTTCCTCATCCACACCGATGGTCATGACCGCCTGTTTTCTCGGAGCAGTCCGACCAACAGTCATGAAACTCACATTTACATTCTCTTCACCTAAGATGCTCCCAACTTTTCCGATCATACCAGGCTGATCAACTTGCCGGCAGAGAATTAGACTGCCTTCCATACTCACATCAACACTGAATGTTCCCACCATAGTAAGATGAGGCTTCCCGTCTTTTACTCTTCCCTCCACTCTAATCTCTCCGGACTCCGAAATTGCACTCCCAAATTTAGACTCTACATTGGCAATTTGAACCTGGATATACTCCAGTGGCTTCTCCGGCGAACCGTCTAACACAATGCGCTCCTCTGCTATCTTTATTCCTCTCTGTTTAGCGATGAAGTCAGAATTCACCAAGTTTATAAAAACATTAGAGATAGGCTCAATCAAACCCTTAATAATCATGGCTCGAAGCAGTCTTGTATCGAGATCATCCGGACCTCTTGTAGAAGCATAAGCCACCTTCACTGATTGTACACCGCTTCCACCTGCAACTAGTTGAACAGCTAGCCTTCCAAGTTTTTCTGCAAGACCAACATATGCTGCCAATTCTAAAAGCACCTGCAATTCCATTGTAGTCAGAACATTTACAAGAAGTTCTATCAAATTACTCAATTTCAAATAATTACACTAAAAATGGAGAGTGAAAAAAATTCCAAATTTCTCTTATATAGATGAAATGCATAAATTTTAGTAAAAGTATAGTGAAGATATAATACCTGAGCAGGAACCATGGGTGCATTCACTGCAGTAGCAGCAAGCTCTCCTCTCAAAGCCCCAATAACAGCTTCTGCTACTTCTATGGCTACACCTTCCTAATCAAAATCCAGCATTTTCAAGCAAGAAAGTGATAAAATATTGAAAGTAAATAAAACATGGTCTAGTTTATAACTTTTCGCGGTGTAAAATTGATCAATAGTTTAGGACAAATATAAATGCTACAGTCAATAATGCTAAATATGACATTTACTTAAATAATAACTAAATGTTTATAATTTGAGATATAAAAATTTCATATAGTATTTGGAACGGAGGGAGTAGTTGTTCAGCACACCTGTGCCTCGGTGGTGCTAGCACCAAGATGAGGAGTTGCAATCACATTTTCATGTAGCACCAACTTGCTGTCTTGTGGTGGAGGCTCTTCTATGAATACATCAAGAGCAGCCTGAATACACAAATCACCAGACAAATTTAGAACGAGGCCAAAAGATGAGTTAGCTCTAAAAAGAAACAATAACCTGAGCAACAATCCCAGAATCCAGAGCTCTGACTAGAGAATCCTCATCAATAACACCACCACGAGCAACATTAACAATCCTGACTCCTTTTTTCATCTTTGAAAAAGTGTCATCGTTGAACATTTTTGATGTAGCAGGAGTAAGTGGCATATGCAATGAGATAAAGTCTGCTATTGATATGGCTTTATCAAAACTTGATAATTCTACCCCAATTGCTCTTGCCCTGTCCACAGGAGCATATGGATCGTGCGCAATAACATGCATTCCGAGACCCTTTGCTCGCCGAGCTACTTCTGATCCAACCTTTCCGAACCCTATAACAGCTAATGTTTTCCCTACAAGCGACACACCTACATATTTGCTTCTCAGCCACTTCCCTGAACAGATAAGGAACCATATACATTTAATTTGACAATGCACATTACATGTTTTGAATGAATGCCTGAACAAAACTTGAAAAGGCAAAATTACAAACCAGCTTTAATAGACGCGTCAGCTTGCGCTATATTTCTGGCCATAGCAGTGAGCAAAGCAACCCCATGTTCTGCAGCTGCAATTGTATTAGCCGTAGGCGCATTGACCACTAAACACCCATGTTCAGTGGCGGCGGATAAGTCGACATTATCAATTCCAACACCAGCACGACCAACAACCTTAAGTCTTCCACCGGAATGTTCAAACACTTCGCGGGTAACTTTCGTTCCACTCCTCACAATTAACGCGTCACAGAGCGATATTTTAGTGCATAGTTCCTCTGAGGTGAGGTTGTAAGAGCAGTCAACATTGGCATATGTTCTGAGAAAATCGAGGCCTGCTTCCCCGAGTTTCTCAGCCACAAGAACGGTAGGCTTTGCATCCATCATGGCGGCGTGGACGGTGAATTTTTGTGTGGTGCCATTTTGGCCGCGATGAAAGTGAGTGGGGATGAGAGTTGAGGAGAGAGAGAGTTTCCATGAGAGTTTGATCGGAGTGAAGATGATGTTGGCCGCCATGTAATCTGACGGCAATTCTCTTCTTTGTTAGCCTCTCTTCTCCTCTTTGCCTTGAGTATTACAGATTGACTGAAGTTGAGTTCTGCTGCCAAGTCAGCAATAAAGATTTGACTGACAGATTTGGCAGGAAATTGCCTAACTTTAGCATCTGCCTGCCCAGCCAATCAAAATTTGAGTTGGATAAATTGATAGCACAGTATACTGATAATGGAATTGGAAGGGAGCTCGAGTGTAGGGATGGTAGAATAATTTACCAAAATTGGGACATTTAATTTGGTGGATGTGGCTCTCTCTGCTCTGATATTTGGTTCAACATATAAGTTATCATGTGGTGATTATGAACCAATGTTTCAAAGTTTTCTACATATCCTACTGACTGAATTATGTGATATGTGGACAGGAGCTGTTTTGTTCCTTTGTCAAATAAATCAAGTATTTTCTTTACCCAGCATTACCTTACTTTTAAGTATTAAGAGTATTTATTTCATTTTAAAACGTATTTAAAACAAATAATAAAATATCTTAACCATCTTTATTGTTGAAAGGTCTTCAAAATATCTTCGATTCAAGATATATTGAATTTTATAATTCGCTTTGCCGATAAATTTTATTCTAGTAAAAATAAAAATGATAAAGAGTTGACTCTTTATTATTATATATTTTAGGAAATCAAAGCAATATAAAAACAAATGGCTACCGTAAATAGAAAAAATAAACCATTAACAATAAACAAATAAAAGGTTTGCACGTAGAGGTTGAATCTGATAGCATAATTTTAGTTTTTAATATTTCAAAGTCAGTTTGCAATTTTTTGTTAGGTTAATGGGTTTATCACCTGCAAAAAAATACTCCCTCCGTCCCGTAAAGATAGAAAAAATACCACCTTTTTTTATCCCATAAAAATAAAAAAGTGGAATTAATTAAATCAAAAATTATCAAAATACCCTTACATGTTTATCATAAAACATTAAATGCATATTTTGGGAAGATAAATAAATGAGTTGTAAGTGTTACAATTAGTAAAGTGTCTTTGAAAAATGTATATAACTAATTAATTACAAAGGGTAATTTAGACAAATTATCACAAGTTACCTATAAATAAGACTTATCCCCTTAAAATCCCCCCACCTTTTACTCCCAATTCGTTTGCACCCTCACGTTGTAAAACCACCAAATATACCCAAATTACGACCTTTCACTTTCAATTGTACCCTCAAGTATTAAGTTGACCTCTTTTTATTTGAAAAATGTTCAAATCAATACTTTAAATTTTAGCATATATTTTAAAATAGGACTTAATATTTTATTTAAAACAAAAATAAACTTATTTTTTCAAGTGAAAAGAGATCAATTTAATGATTGAGGGTACAATTGAAAGTGAAATATCGTAATTTGAGTATATTTGGTGGTTTTGCAACGTGAGGGTGCAAATGAATTAGGGGTAAAAGGTGAGGGGTTTTTAAGAGGATAAGCCTATAAATAACTACTTTCTTAATTCTTGTAAAATGGATGCTTTTTCTATCTTTACGGGACGGAGGGAGTATGTTTTAAAGAATGTGTCAATTAATTATGCATTTTATAAACTATTTATTATGTAAAACTAATGTAAATAATTGAGAGAAATTAATTTAAAACATGAAAAAAATAATGCTATTTAATATTGGAAAATTTGTAAAAATAACCTATAACCGGTTTTTTTTAAAAAGAAAACTCACTTAACACCTAATTTATTTTTCTTTAGCACTTAAAAGTTTACACTTTATCTATTCTGTAGCAAATGTATCATTGATATAATTTTTTTAAATTATCCGATATGTATCAATAGTTTATTTTTTTATAAACAAAAAGAAAGGGGAAAAATTGAGTTTTTAGATAAAAAGAAAATTTATGGGCTTAGAGCATATTGTTTTAAGAGGTAGTTTTTTGGTTAATTCATTAATGTTTATAAAATATTTAAATTAAAAAACTAAAATTAATTTTTTTTAAAATTTATATATATAGTGATATTTATTTTATAAAAATTAGAATATTATAATTAAAGGTGCTTCTATAAAATGTAAATTTGCCACTAGCTACTAAAGGAAGCAAAATTTTTATTTTCTAATTCTGATTTTGAAATGCTTATAAATTGTTTTATTTTATCTCAAATTTTGCTATATGATACTCTTTCCGGTTCATAATATTTGTTGCATTTGACTTTGCCACCAGAACTAAAAAAATAATTATATTTTAATTTGTATACACTTTTACTAAATCAACCACATATTGAAACTTTTTACACTATGACTACTATTTTTATTTGTTTATTACATTCTTTTAATAAATTAATGGAGAATCAATATGAAAAATAGCAATTAATACTCTCTTGATATTATAAAGTCTGACAGATATTATAGACCAAATTATTTTATCAAATGCGATAAATATTATAGATCATAGGGAGAAACAAATTAACATCTTATAACTAAGTTGGCTTCGCGAGATTGATACATAGCAACCATGAACTTTTTGGTGATAAAATTCTATTGGAAGTCAATTATCCATTTTATAAATTAGTTTTTCACAAAATATCATCTATACATAATTTAATAATATAAATAGTTTAAACTTTTTTTGTCATCTTTATTTTATATTTTTATTCATCTTATAAAAAGTTTATAAATCCGCCATTACCAAACCTACAAACTAATAAGACAACAGAAGATTGGCCGCTCGAAATTTAAAATCGAACCAAGAATAAAGAGAGTATTACATAATATTAGGCGAAAAAATGTTGTAGCGAAAAGAAGCAACATAGGCATGAGCGAATTTGTGACCAAGATGAACCTGAGACATGGTGGTGAGGTGAAGGTGATCGGTTTTAAGAGCCAATCCTTTTGCATCTATGCACTTTACTTTAGGGACCTTTGTTGCTAATTGACCTCTTCTCACTATCTCTATGTATTTGCCTTCTCCTGAAGCAATAGCCACCTGTATGTACATCATTACAACTTGTTACAAAATCCATCATTACATCAATATGTATAGTGTGATAGCAAATTATTTCAATTGATAAAATGGTTTTCATTCATTATTAAGTGTTTGGCAATTGGTATAACTTTTTTAGTAAAATATAAAAATTAAAGCTTTCTTAAAACCTGATTTTTTTTTCTTAACTTACAAATTTGTAAGTAGAAGAATTTAAATTTCAAATTTTTATGCCAAAAGAGACGTTAATATCTATGCGGTTTGAAAGCATGATCATAAGAGTTTAAATTTTCAAATCATATGGTTGAAACAGATTTTTTAGTGGCTGTATGTACATGCTTGCAAAGGGACATTTGAAATGCTCCCGGACATGCCAGTAAGGGCCTACCTTTCATAGTAAAAAAGTCTCTCTAAGTGAGTCAAAACTATACAACTTAGGCTTGTGCATAGATTCTAGATATTTTTAAAATCAAACCGAAAACTAGACCGAAAAATATCTGTTTATCATTGACTTTCTCCGAACCGAACCAAATCGTACCGAACTGAAGAATCGAACTTATACCCGAAAAATCGAAATTATGTATATTATTCTATTTTTAATTTAATTATTATATTTCGTATTAACTTTGAATTACTAAACATTAAAATTATTTTATAAAATTAAATAATAAATATTAAAAATATTAGTCTATATATATATATATATATATATATATATATATATATAAATTATCAATTTACATAAAAATAAAAATATTTATATATTTCAATAAAAATTATATGAATTTGTCTAATTTTTGCTAAAATTATTGCGCTGATTCTACACTACTAACAGTCCTTTTGTAATTATGCCCTGAAATAATGAATTACAGTGTTCCTGCCTAATTTTTTTTCAAAAATCATGTTCTATCAAATTCCAAACCTAAGTAACAGCAACAGCATTATGAATCTATGATCATCTTGCTATAACACATGCACGAAAATAGAAACACCAACCTGAATTACTGGAAGAAATGGACGGTTAAGATCGGAGCGTAAGTCAGCAACAAGCCTCTCAAATTTTCCTTTGTAAGCCTCGGCATCTTTTTTCCACACAGTGTCACTCTCACCCTGATACCACAAAACGGCTCTAATTTTTCCACCGTTCTTCACTGACTCGTTAGCTCGACTCACCAATTCCTGATACAGTCTCATCCCTCGAGCCCACTGGCCAATTTTTGTCCCACCAACAGCACAAGGAACCAAACCCACCACGCCAATGCTCGAATCACTGGCTTTAACCCTGTTCGCAAACGCCATGCCAGGCCCAACTCCGCAGGTCTTGCTCACATCGATATCTGCATGAAGTGGCTCTCGAGCCACTTCCCATTTCAGCTCTGCGCTTAACCGGAGTATCGACGGGTTAGAACTGCATTCCGGCGGAAGATTGCCGTTCCATATGCCTCTGTCGACACCTCCTCTGCCAGCCATGTTGCTTTGGCCTGCTAGTATAAAAATGTCATCGGGAAAAATGGTAGTTGCGGAAATAGGCTGTGATATTAGCAAAGCAAAGATTGACACCAAAAACTTCAATTTGGCCATGGATTATAGGATTTTTAGAATGAATGTTAATATTAATTAAATAGAAGGGATTGGGTTGTTGTGTGGGGATTGGAGAATGAAACATTATTCCATTTCTTCCCATAAACAGGTATGAGCTCTGCACGCGGAATAAAACTGATTGGCATGCATCAGTGACAGTTTTGGAAAAATAAATGTAATTATAGTAAGCAATAATTTATAACTGGAATTGATATTTTTGGGAAGAAGATGTAACTATAGTAAGCAATCATTTTAACAATTAATAAGCTCTTTTTACTTGTTAATCTATGTAATTAATCAAAGAGAGTAATTTGAATTTGTGCTACAAACAATCTCTTTTTCGACTACGTTTTTTTTTTTGAATTCATTTCAACTACTTGATAAGCATGTTTAGATAAAGTTTATCCTGCAAAAACTTTATCCCGCAAATCTGTTTAAACTTTAAAGTTAACCCTAAAGTTAAAACAAATAATATTATAGAATAAAAAATAGGTCTGAATTTAAAGGAAATTCAAATGTTTATGGGTAATTGCAATTTCAACCAATTCTTTTTTTATTTATATAGCAATGCCTTGACTTTTATTTTATTGCAATTCTTACCATTTTTTCAATCACCTAATTTTGTTTTTCAATTTTTCACTGTAATACGATAACTATTTGCTAAATTTAATTTTTCTAATTATGTTTAGCTTTAATATTTTTTTGCTTCAACTGCCGAAAATTAGAGAATTCAAAATTAGATTAAATGTCATTTTGATTTTTTTTAGATTAAAGTTAATTACCATTATTCTAAAAAAATCAAAATAACGTTAAATCTAAAAAAAATTGGTTATAATTGCAACAAAATAATGAAATTGAAACAGTATTAAAAAAATTAAAAAATTTGATTTAAATTGCAAATATACTCCAATATTTAGATTATTTTTACATATAGGCCTAAAAAGGTTAAGAGTTACTAAATTGGGATCTAATTTTGAAAACAACACTCGAATTAATTAATTTATATAAGATTATTGAATTTATTTTACTGATCATCTGTTGGTATACTCTAATGAAATCTGGCCGAAAAAACTGATGTAGAATGGAAATACGAGTATGATGTGTGAAATCATATATAAATTTTTTATTATTAAAAGATGACGTGGCTCGTATTCCAGTTTCACGTCATCATTTTAGTTTGGTTAGATTTCGTTAAAATATGAATCGATGATCAACAAATTAAAGTTCAATTAAAATATGAGATCGTAATGTTATGGGCTGAGCAGCAATCTGTTCAAATGGTATAAGCACTATTTGTTTTCTAAATTACTGTTGTGTTAAAGGAATTTTTTTAAAACCCCGTTATTTGTTATATCCGGGAAGAAGTCCATATGCAAATTCACTTTGGTCTTATGGATAAAAAGATCTAATCTTTTTAACTTTTTTTTATAATAAATCTAACAAATTTTGTTAATTGTAAAAATTAAAAGTAATTCTAGTCAAAATTCAAAAATTGCTTCATTAATACGTGATAGCTAATTTTGAGAAGTTATTTGACAAAAAATAATAATTTTTGAAGTTATATGTCATAAAGTACAAAAATTAAGTGAAATATATATATATATATCTTTATTTTAGTTTTCCGTTTAAAACACTAAAAATACGCACTATTAAAATGAACGATTGATGAAATTGATGAAAATTATACTGCATTAACCTTTGAAATCTAAAAATTAAAAATTTAATCAAATTTATAAGAAGGCGAAACCGTAGATCATTATGACATTGAATTTCTTTGAATCATAGGCCTGCTTAATGAATAGTTATGTGTAGACTAGAGATAAGAGAAGGAGATATAAAGTATTAATAATAAATCCAGAAGAAAAAATAGAAAGGGTTGTAGACGAATTATAGGAAGTGATGGTAGTGCGGATTGGGGTAGAGCGAGCGCGAAGGAATGCATCAGCTAGCATTTGGCCCAGATAAACCTGAGCTGGACTAGTCAGGTGTAACCGGTCTGGTTCCAAAGGTAGCCCTTTTGCGTCAACACAATGCAGATTGGCTTGTTTCATCCCTTTTTGAGCTTCTCTTATTGTCTCTATAAATGGTCCCTCTCCAGATGCCAATGCCACCTATTATAAAAGAAAAAAAAACATTCATTCTATCTATATCAACAACTAGTAACAGTAGAATCAAGTAATTCATATTCTTTTTATTGCTATTATTTAGGGAGCGCCATTTCCAATTTGGCGTTTGTAGGAAGATTTGGTTCCACAGTCTTAACAGAGTATTATTGCCCGTACCAATTGAGGTATAGCTCATATATTAATATTAATTCAATTCGTGTTGTATGCTTTATTACTGAATAAAAAGTGTCATTCACCCTTCAAATATTAAGTCTGACTTTTATAATTTAAATTTAAATATTTTATAATGTGCCTAAACTGTGCAAATTAAAATAAGGGTTATTATTTCCTGTTTTTATTTATTTTTAGAGTGTGTGAAAAGCAAACATAATGATATATATATATATATTTAATATTTGGGTTGTAAAACTTTTAATTTGAACAATTTAATTATAAATTATTACAATTCGAGATACTGAATAATATCTCATTGAAAAAAATGTTTATGTAAACGTGAAATTAGTTTATTCCAATGTCTACATCAATATTTTTTGTCTAAAAATTATATGGTATTCCAATTAAAAGGAAATTACTATGTATTTTAAATTGTCGAAGTTTAAAATTTGTGTTATAATTGTAAAATACGCTAAAGTGCATGATTTATTTTTTGCAATTAATATCTGTTTGGTATTTTATGTCAATTTAAACATAATTTATTTTTTATTTAATATTTATATCAATTTTAACACAATTAATTTATTTATTTAATTTTTTATATCAATTTCAATATATTTAATTTTTTTTAATATTTTATGTTAATTTCAATATGTTTGTAACAAAGATTGAAACCTTGGTGGTAAGTTATACACAATGTTGCTATAGTTAAATAAAAAAGTTGAGTACTTATTCATATGATTAAGTCTATATAAAGAATACTTTGAAGAATATATGCAATTTGTCATATTTTAAAGAATTATGGACAAAATTATAGAAACATGCCAAGTTTGATTATATGCCTCCTTATTTTTTATCATCAATTATGAAAGCATTAATTGTATATTATATGCAACTTGTTACACTGTCATGTCAGTATAAAAAGATTAAATACATGGAAATATAAACTCAATTATCAGGTTTATGGACAAATAAATGTTTCAAACATTAAAGTCCAAAAAAAGGATGGATCATGGAGATAAACAAATGCATGTTACAAACACATGCTCGGCTTGACGATCGCAAGAATTAAATTAACCGGAAAACAATGAAGATCAGGTCAGGCAATACCTGGTAGATTGGCAAAAATGGGTGATGCAGATCCGCCCGGACATCGGTGAAAAACTTTTCTAATCTCCATTTATAAGCATCCGCATCTTCCTCATATAGCGTATCGGACTCGCCTTGATACCATAGCATAGCCCTAACAACTCCACCGCTGCTCAACGCAGCCCGTGTCCTCTGCACCAGCTGATCATAAAGAAACCCGCCTTTCTCCCACTGACTCATACTAGTCCCTCCAATGGCACACGGAACCAGACCCACAGTACCGATGTCCGGGTCCTTGGTCAATACAGCGTTAGCAAATGCCATCCCTGGTCCGACCCCATTAGTCTTGTTATAATCGATGTCGGAGTGGAGTGGTTCATGGGCTAAAATCCATGTGAGGCTGCTGCTTAGTTTGAATATTGATGGGTTTGGTTGGCTCTGAGGAGGAACGATGCCGTCCCATCTGGGAATTCCGGTTTTGGTATCGTTAACAACCCCTCCACGGCCGGCCATATTGCTCTGTCCGGCGAGGATAAATATGTTTTTGGGTATTTGTTGAGATGTGACCATGAGATCGCTGATAGTGGTGCCTTGAGCTATAAGAATGATGGCCAGCAAGTAAAGCATCATTCTCAATCTCTCACTTTGCCGTGTTATGTCGCAAAAAGTGAGAGTATCTGCCCACCAATTTTTTTCTTTAATGGACGAAAGCAAACTAGTAGTTAGCTTTCTTATTTATACATTAAATATAGTTTGGTATTTTCAACTGAATTTGATAAAAATGGAGTAAGTATCGCGGGATTTAATTATTACAAATATGTATTGAATAATCTAACCTTTCTTTCTATTTGATAAATCTCCGATCTTCAGATGTACTCTATTGATAAAGAGCAATTTGAACACTCGACAACAAGAGATTAGAAAAAACGGTAATTTCTTTTTCAGTCTTTCACCCAAACACTCAAATTAATATAAATAGAAAAAAAAAAACAAAAAAGTGAAAAAAGTTAAAAAGAAAAGAAGTGCTTAGGTTTTAGTTTACTAACAGTTTAATAAATAGTACTAAAAGTTCACTAATAGTTTATTAATTGTCTACTATCGAATTACTTAAAAAAAATCAAATTACTATTTTTTCATTTTTAGATTAGACAATATTAAAATAAATTATTTAATTTACTATCAGTTTAACAACAATATTATAAAAAAATATGTTCAATTAGTTTCAACTTTTTTATTTTTATTTTATAATAAAATAAGTTTACTATTAGTTTACTATTGATTTATTTAAAGACAAATGTATGAATGGTTTACTAAAAAAGTTAAGTTAGTTTATTAATAGTTTACTGACAGTTTTTACCATCAATTTGCAAAAAAATAGTTTACTTTGATTTAAATTTTTCTTATCAAAAAGCTGCAAAAATAAACTAAAAAAAGAGTACATACTACACTAAATATGGATACAAGATTTTTTTTATATGGATCCGCTCAACTCGGTTGATTCTTGTGCCGGATGATAAAAAATTATTTTTAGAATTTATTACGCACGCAAAATGGTTAAAGAACGGACATTATAGGCAAATATAATTCAAGAAAAGATAAATAGCCCAGCCTTTGATATATCTTGTCAAATTACTTTCACTTTGATAAATCATCAAACGCTTGGTGGGCAATCTCACATTTAAAGGAGATGAAAAGGGTTCGATTTGATATTCCATTGTTTAAAACCAAAAACCAACAAATTACTTGCCATTAACAATCACAATAAGAAGACGTCCCGTACGACGCTGCTAATCGCCAAGAAACTACTCCAACCAAGAAGAAGAAGATATTACGTATGATGTCGTTGATCTCCAATAAACACCGCACAACTACACATCTTTAAAAGCACTCGATGAAATTAATATTAAACTCAAAAATACTCATCACCCGTTTCTCTTTTTACTAATCGTATATTTCAAAAAATTGGACAATAAAAATGTTAAATAAAAGCGTGAAGAAAAAAAAAGATTGCAATATTTTTATAGCGAAATATGAATATCCGATCTAGTGAGATTATTTTGGTGTTTAATAGTGTAGAGTGTAATTATCTCAAATATTTAATGCAATGACAAAGGGCTTCGTAATGGCCCATTATACTTTGACATGACTTAGAAGGCTGCGTTTCTTACAGTCTGCAGCTTCTACTTTGTGGACAGCAATAGTGGCCCAATTCGAGTGTGAATTATGATTGGCATTTCTTCAACCCAAAATCATTGGCAATTCTTCAACCCAAAATGAATCCTAATTTGACTCCAAGAAAATTGGGATATCAATTTATGTGGTCTCAAAAAACTAATGCAAGAGTGAATTATGATGTAACTAAATATAAGTCCCGCGTGTTTACACGGAATCAAATGAATAATTTATTTAAATAATAAATTTATATAAAAACATATATAAAGATGTGAAAAAAGATTATAATATGCAGAATAATAAAACAAAAATCTCTTCTAATGTTAATAATAAATTATTTGAAAATACTGATAATCTCTGATATTAATATTTTTTTAATAATAACTTTTATATTAAGTAAAAATAAAATAGAGTATAATGTTAAAATCATAAAAATTAAATAAATATTTTTTATAACATGTGAATTTATCAAAAATTTATATTAATTTTATTTTAAAAGATTAATATCAATAAATAAATGATTTGTAGAGATTAGAAGTTAATATATATCAAATACTATAAAGTGTAGAGATTAGAAGTTAATACAAATTACAACACTATAATGTGTATAGATTATAAGTTAATATAGATTAAAACACTCATTAAAATAAATATAATTTAAATTAGTGATCTAAAAAAATGGAAACTAATGAGAATACTCTATTTGGTGAGAATTAATGAGAACATTCTATTTGGTGAGAATCAATTAGAGGTCTCCGTTAGTTCTCTCAATTATAAAAGTATATAGACACTACCATTCACTAGCATCATTTCGTTTTTGAATTTGGTTAACTATACATAGACGACGTGGATTCTCATTAAATAAGGATATTTTGTCTTAATTTTTTCACATATTGCAACTTTTTTTCTTCCAAAGGTATAATTTTATTAAATGAAATAAACCGACTACACATAGTTTTAAGTGTAGTCACGATATTTGAACTAGACATTACAACCACTTTACAAGAGTTTTTTAGCTACAAAGAGCCACCTAAATCTAATAGTAGATCTAGATAAATGAGTATAAAAATTACATGTTTAGATAATTACAACAAAAAGTTATAACTCTATAACATATCTAAAGACTAAAATAAGTTGTAACCATGTAAATTTATAATATAATCTTCCAACTCGCCGGAATATAACATAGATGTCGGAAAAAACGCCGGAGATGCTAAAAAGGACGTCGAAGCTCTCCATTTGAAGAAGATATAAGTTATCATCCATGTAGAGTACATAAAACTAAAAAAGGGTACATCAAAATTCATGAGGAGATAAACTAAGAGAATAGAAGAAAAATAAAAGACAGATGACAATTTAAGTTAAAAAGTTCATTTATTTGCTAAAAGTTATAAAATATTGGGGTTGGGAGGTGATTTTTAGTTAAGAATGGTCAAAAAAACAACCTGCTGCCATGGGGGCTAGGGTTTGAAAAAAGAAGTTGAGAGAATTAAAGGGGAGAGAAAATAGAGAATATAGAGGAGGAGGTAATAAATACGATCTAGATCTAAATAAATTACTCTTAAATTTTTTCAACTTTAGATCTAAAAATCTGCATAAAAAATAATATTATGATGAAAAAAATAATTTTCTACAAAAAAACAACATCCGATTATCATATGAGTATCACTGCATTATCATATTATTATCATAATTCTGCAGAGAAAAATGTTTTTTATAAAAAAAATAGCATCTGATTATCATATGAACATCAATATATTATCATGTAGTTATCATAACATTGCAGGGAAAAAAAAAGATTTTCTGCAGAAAATAATGTTTGATTATCATATTATTGTCATAATATTATCATGTCTATCATAACATTATCATATGGTACCGAGATGATAATATTTATAGTATCTAGATGATAATGTTATGATAATATATATGATAAAACAGTGTGATTTCATGTCAATATCACTACATTATCATATCGTTATCATAATACTGCAGTATAATAATTAGGTGATAATGAAGTATGATAATTTTATGATAACCTACGGAAAAAATTACAAAAGCATTTATGATAATAAGATGATAACGGAGTTAAATTGTAAATATTTTAATACTTAAAATAAAAACATAAATCTGAAAAAAAAAAGTGAGATATTTTCTATAACTTTTCCATATTAAAAAAAATATAAATATTTTTATTTTTGGAGGAAATACCTAAATTTCCCACAATATTTCAATGAAAGCTGGCCCAAGCAGCCGCCTGCCTAATTAAGCATTTCAAATCAAAACGAATGCAAATAAATAAGAGAGCCCAATTTCCGTCTTTTAGTTAATTTGGTTTTATCTTAATGTTTTTATTTTTTGAGGATGTTTTATCTTAATTTATTTCTATTGTTTTTTACTATTAATGTCCTATATTTCAAAGAGAAGTAAGTGGCTCCACCTTTGCTTTTACGTGATCCACAAATATCTTATTCTTATAACCCATATAAAGAATTCTAGAAGAAATATACAGTTGCAACATTGAATACTGAAAGTGATGGATATCCGTAATTGAAAAAATTGTGTGATTCTAATTGGTAGTTTCACATTTTATTGATCTAGAGTTGGACTCTTTATATTAAAAGAAGAGTTAATATTATAAAAATTCATAAATTTTATATATTTTTTCATTAGAGTTATCCAATTTAAATTTTTCATTTTTATACACGAATTAGCACTTTTTTTTAAATTCATGCACCTCGTTGTGGTTTTATGGCTCTATTGATGTAATTATAAGGTGGAAGATATTTTACACCATGAATGAATACCACTTCAGCACCGTGCATGAATTTGAGAAAATATGGTAGTTCGTGCATGAAAATGAAAAAATTTAAATTGCATGATTAAAATGAGAAAACATGTAAATTTCGTGATTTTTTTGACATTAACTCATAAAAGAATAACTGATTTTTTTAATTGTATAGCTTACACCTTTGTTAAAAAAAATTAGAAACAAATTTATTTATTAAAACTTCTAAAGTGCCTGTAAATTAAAAAGGTGATTAATCGTTATTTTGACATCATAAAAATTATGAAAATATTTTGAATAATACACATCACGTTCAATTTTACGTACAACCATATTAAGAGTCTATGATCATTTTATGTGAATGAATGTCGTAGCTCACATAGATATATTGGACTTTCAATAATTATTTATAAAAAAAATTGCTGATTTCAATAAATTATTCCCTTAGTTAACCTTAGAAGTTATTCCATTTGGTCATTATATTTGTCGCATTTTAGAAATTCTTTTAATTCATAATATTTGTCACTTTATAATATCAAAAGAGTATTAATTACTGTTTTTTCATATTTGTCATTTATTAATTTATCGAAAGAATACAATAAACAAATAAAAATAGTAATCATAAATAATAAGTTTTAAGAAAAGGCTAAATTAATTACTACCTCCGTTCTTTTTTAGTTGTCCATTTAACCAATATTGCACATACCAATATAGTGCTTCTTTTGTCTTAATTTATAAAAAAAAATACTAATATAGCCCTATTAGTTAATAAATGCCTTTTAAATTAAACTTGGAAGATAAGTAGCTAAGACCATCTCCAACCCATACCTATTTTTGGATTTGAGTCTTATTTTTTAACTCCAACCCATACCTACTTCCCACCCCTTTGTGCATAGTAGCAACACACTTCTTGGTATGCACTATTCACACAAACCCATTTTTTGGTTAATTGGATATTTACTTTTTAATTACAATTTATATAGCTAACTTTGTAAATATTTATTTTGGTCCAATTTTTTATTAAATACCAATTAAATTTTTAATAATGTAATCTAAATTATTTTTATTGATAAAAATAAAATAAATAAGATTGTTTCAATTGTAGTTTTACTATTAATATTTGAATGTAATGTGTTATTTTATTATTAATATTTAAATATAATATGTTATTATAATTTTAATTTTATTGTTTCAATTTTAATTATTATTTGTTTTATTTTTTATAATTGGACATTAAATAATATTAAAAAATTAATATTTAATTTAATATTATTTAAGCATTATTAAATAAATAAATAGATGAGGATGTATGTGTTTAAAATATAAATATAGATGTGAAATGGTAAATGATTAAATGTAGTAGTATTAAATATAAAAGAGAATATATAAAGAATATTCTTTTTGTGTGAAAAATGGGGTAATGTGGAGTAAAAACACTGTAGCAAACCCAAAAGTGAGTAAATTGAAACTTAAAAATGAGTTTTGGGTTGGAGATGCCCTAATATCACATGGAATTACTAAATGGACAACTATTTGTAGACAAATAAATTGGCTAAATGGACAACTAAAAAAAACGGAGGGAGTAAAATATTTACAGATTAAGATATATTAATTGTTTTTTTAATTCTTATGTCAAAATTAAATTTGACAAATATTATAAAACAAATGAAGTAGTAGTATTATTAAATCAAATGTGAAGACATTGTTAGTTGTAATCCACTTTGCTGATTAAAATATTTAGTTACGTAATTAAAGTTGTTATTCCAATAAAACACAAACACAATCAACTAATTATAATTAATACTAGTAATAAAAAGTAGAGAGGTGGGGACAAATGAAGGCTACATTAAACCAAGTTGGATGACTTAAAAAGAGAAGAGACCTAATGGTTCCCATCAATCCATTTCTTGTTTATGGGACCTTCTTGTGATAGGATTCAAAATTGATGCACGAGAACCACGCTTTCCCCAGTGACTAAATCCTATCAATTTCAAGTTTAATTGATTCAACCGACTTATATAAAAACAAAAGTTGTAATTAGTGAATAGATCTCACTCTAAATATTAAATAAATATTTGAATAATATTTTACATTTACTCGATTTAATAATTTATTATTTCCTATCCAAATGAAAAAGCTGAATTATTATTTTTTAATCAAATCAAACTAATCAAATCAAACTAATCTTTAATTTGCAGTCTAATTGGTTGAACCTATCCGTAGGGCTGGCCTTAGAAGTAGGCCAATAAGCTGTATGTCTGGGGCTTTAAATTTTAAAGTAGTGTTTTAAAAATCGAATCGGACCGGCCAACCGAACTAGGATCCCGCCAGTGGTCTGGTTCTAAAATAGTAAAAAAAATTGAAATCTTGGGCAAATTGGGTTGGACCGGTTTGAACCGGATTTGATCGGTCAAACCGGACAAAAATAAATAGAAATTCGTCGCTGAATCTAAAATCCGTTGCTAATTTTTTCAAAAAGAATTTCATTGAACCGAAAACCGCTGGTTTCACCGGTTCAGCCACTGGTTCGATTTTTAAGACACTATTTTAAAG
The DNA here is from genome assembly GCF_937616625.2 of Mercurialis annua. Classification (NCBI taxonomy): domain Eukaryota; kingdom Viridiplantae; phylum Streptophyta; class Magnoliopsida; order Malpighiales; family Euphorbiaceae; genus Mercurialis; species Mercurialis annua. The sequence goes on from NC_065570.1 coordinate 71,395,007, forward strand.
GACAATGTATTAATATGGGGATTTTTAGAAAAATGTATGTTTAATTTTTTAAAATATTTATTTATTAAGTCTTTTTATGATAATTGTTGTAGTTTTTATTTTAAAACTTAATTAGATCTCTTGTAATTAAAATCCTATATTTTAAAGGACTATTAATAATAGCTTTTGTAATTTTTATTTTTAAAATTAATTAGACTTCTTAGCAATTAGTGTATACTTTCTAAGTAGTATCAAACAATAACACTCATTTCATTCACAAATGATAAGGTTGTTTTTATTTAAGGCCTTCAAATTATAGATTTCTTTCCATTTTTAGAAAATAGTTGACTACATCAACATCTAACATATTTTTAATTGAATTAGATTTAATCAATTAAATTAAATTGATAAGAGATGACAAATCACTAAAAACATAGAGTAACTTACTAGAGTTCCAAGATCTAAGAACAGAAAACACGATCAAAAAGAACGCCAGAATGAGTTTTGTAGGCGCTCACTTTGACAGTTAAACAAATATTTAATAAAGAAAAAAAAATGTAGGAAGATAAATATTAGAGAATAAAAAGAAATACAGATTTAAAGATAATGTGGTTTATATAGTGTATTCTTTTCTTCAGTCGTGCTTCATGTGATGATGTATTCTTCAATATTTTAGGTTGAATTGGCCTTTTTAGTTATTTTGTTGAGTGGATCGGAATAGCGGATGACGCGGTATGTATTTGTTCTCCTGTAAGAGAATCTTCATTGGATCTTTTGAATAACTTGGCTTTTCTTTTTTTCTTTGCAAGTAATGTCTTTATACCTCAATTCTAACAGTTTCTTATGCGAGACTGGTCTGGAATGAGACACAAGCCAATCCCTAATAAAGACTTCTTTAGTCCAGGATTTAAATCCTCATCGGCATGCGGGCTTGGGTTACCCGTTTTGCTGGAGTTGATGATGGATGCATTCTTGCAAATTGTTTCGTCTCTACTGGATTATCAAAATATTTGATAACGACAATAATTAATACTTTTTGATAGTTTCAATATTAACAATAATATTATAGTTCTTTTATGGGTGACTTTAAATTATTAATTAACAAAAGTATATTGAAAAGATGAATACATCAATTATTTAATCAGAATATTACATTGAGTTGATATTTTCTAACTAAATAAATCAAATTTTTTAATATGTGCAAATTAAATAATTTTTTTATTGTGGACGGAAAGAATATACAACTTACACATTCTTAATCGTTTAGGGTCTAATATGTTTTATATTTATCTATTTAATCAAAGAGCAAATTACTTAGAGATCCCTGAGGTATATCATAATTAACAGTTTGATACCCCTTATTTCAAAAGTCTACTTAATGGTCCCTCAATTTTAATTCCGTTAACTGAGAGATCCTTCTATTAATTTGAGGGACCAAATCGTTTAACGGATTGAAACTCGGGTACTAAATTGTTTAAAAGTGAGGGACCAAATCGCTTAATAAAATTAAAAGTGAGGGACCAAATCGTTCACAAAATTAAAGTTGAGGTACCAAATCGTTTGAAAGTAAGTGTTGAAATTAACGGAGGGACCTAATAGTTAATAAAATTAAAACTGAGGTACCATCAAGTAGATTTTTAAAATAAGGAGTATCAAACTGTTAATTATGATATATCTCAGAAACTTTAGCGTAATTTGTTCATAATTAAAAACAGAAAAATTTACACCGTATAGATATTTTTTCTGCAAGTATGCTCCTTTTTATTCTTTGATACCTTTTCAAGGTCTTATAAATTATAATCTTGTTATAAAAATAACACAAGACATTACAAATTGAGGAAGGTACTTGATCGTCATTCATTATGGCATAACAATCTTGAAATAGCGAAGGAATGCATTGGAATTTAAATAGAAGAAATAGAGACAGTTAATTTGTGCGACAAAACTACTTTATAATTTTGATGGGAGGGTCTTGTTTTTTAAATATTTGGCAAAGGGTATTTATTATGATTTTTAAATTTAAAATATTATTGATAATTAATATAATTAAATAAAAAAATTACTATTTTTTAAATATTTTTGAAAAAAGGTGTTTTTGTGTTATTTATAACATTAACATTGAATTAGAAAATAGACTAAAAATAAAGGATTGTTTTGAACTCTCTTCTAACTATAAAGAAATCAATCTTACTCTTTGAATAGAGTTAAAACATAAAAGCTGAAAAAAAAAATATAATTGTTTTTTTTTTCACGTCAGAATATAAATGAAAAAATATTTTAATATGGGAGGTTTTTAAATAGTTAAACCTATACTGATTGATTTTTTTTGATTGGTCGTTGAAAAATGATACTAAATGTGACAAGGATAACTTCACCAGCAATTTGCCAGATTATCATTAAGGTATAGAGCCTTTATGTTTTTAGTTTAGCCGACTAAAACTAGTCAAATTAGTGAATTACACAGATTAGGGCACTATTCTGGTGTTCGAAAGATAGAAGCAAATCAAAAATTTATTTTGATATAAGTTTCAGTTAAAATGATTTTTGATTTGGTTAATAATTTTAAAGATAATTCAGTTTGATTCAGTTTTTTATATAAATATTTTAAATTAACCGAATCGACCAAATTAATAGTATATATGTGTGTGCAAGCGCGATGTGTTATTTTTGTAATTTTTTAAAAATCTTAAATATTTGTAATTTTTACGGTACTTAGATATTAATTTATCTCCTAAATTTGTATATATAAAATCTAATCTCTTTGGTTTATTGACAAAAAAAAAATTGCATATAATGAAGAAATTAGCATTAACATTGAAATTTATATTTATTGTTTTTGATAATAATATTAGTGAAATTTTATTATTATTATAACTAAAATAACCATGCATTAAATAATTATATCGGCTCTGTCATAGTTCAGTTATAAATGTGTCGATTAGTGTTATATGAAAATTGAAGAGATTCAATTACAATTAATCATATAACCGACGGACACAAGTCTCTTTTAATATCATATACTCCACCCTTTTATAACAAACAAAGTTTATTTTACATAAAACTTAAAAAATTATAAATTGGTTATTTTTGTTAAGTTTTTTTTTTATGCATTTTTTTTGTTAAGTTTTCATTATACTTTTGATTTAATTATTTTTGTTTTTTCATTATACTTTTGATTTAATTATTTTTGTTAACTTGCATATAATTATTTTATCAACATGATTGATAAAGGTTAGATGAAAATTTATCCTCATGCTATGATTTATATATATTCTTAAAAATAAATTTTTTTATTCTATAAATGTTTTATTCAAATAAAAGTAGTATATATGATATTGTAATTCAAGATATCACCATTTATGTAAGAATATGTGAAAGATTTTTTTTTTCCGTATTTTATGCTTTTGATAATTAATATTTGAAAAATATATCTAAATATTTTTGTGAAAATTTGATGCAGCGTCTTTACAAATTGAAGTTTAAAGACCTTGGTAGAAAAGAAAAGAAAAATCAGAGATTTTGGTTATAAATTGAAGTTTAAGAAGTTTGGTGAGAGATAGAAGAAACATGAGGGACTGTGAGTGAAAATTACCCGTAAATCTCCGAAATTAAAAACAGAAGCCGTACAAATGAAAGCCGCGTGCTGGTCCTTAAAAAAAGGTTCAGGTGCTAGCAAATCGACGTCGTACAATCAATCGAACGGACGGATAGATGCATGCAAGCTAAGAAGAAAATAATGGAAAGGTGGGACCCACAAGTTTGCGAATCCCAACACAATGATTCTGTCTTGGAACTTGCGGAGAGAATTAAAAAGCAGGGTGGTTAAGTGGCTTCTAGCTGGCATTGCTATTGACATGGCAACAGTTTTAGTTTTCAAAATCTGCAGTTAGGTTCGTTAAAGTCGCTATAGGACCCATTACTCAGCCACGTCACCGCATAAACGACAAACGAAATAGATGACCCACAAGCTGATGTGGCAGATCGAAGGTACACGATTTGATCGTAGAAGGTGTCGGGCGTTTAGTTTTCATTGATTTGGTATGCGCTGGCTTCCATCTTTCCGCATCATTTCCGTTTCCCAGCTGGGGATGAAAACTACATCAGATTTGGCTTACGTGTGCCACTGCCACACCAATAATTCATAAGCCCTTATTGTGAAAGAAAAAACGTTTTAAAACATTTAATGTTTTATTTAGTTAATTTATTGCCCATATGCTTTGTTTCTCTTGATGAATGCTTATGGTTTAGGGTCAATAATAAGAAAAATTATTGCACACAACCGTTGCGCCATGTCATTCGTGCAACAAACCAATTATGCGTTAACCATGTGTAAAATTGAATGATAAAAAAAATAAGTAATAATTAAAAGATTCCCTATCGCAAATGCTCATTGGCTTGATGTAAAAATGACGTGGCGCAACGGTTGCATGGGATAAACACTCCAATAATAATATGCCCATGCTAAGATCATCACCAATGATTATGCATTTCTGTTGCCGCTTTAAGACATCATGATCTGCAATTTTTACTACACAATTCTCTAAATATAATACGATTACTCTTTTATTTAAACGAATAAAATACATTATAATACATTTAAAAATGATTATAGAGTTTTGATTATTTTTTGAATTTTTTGAATTAAAAGCATTGTAATTACTTCTATATATTTTCACGTTATTATTATAATTATCATGGATGGAATATTAAGTTATTAACTTCTACTAGTAAAGACATGTAAAACAATAAAGTTTAGACTACTTATCAAGTGGTGGTGATTTGATAAACCTTTTTGATGACAAAGAATAAGATAAAATCATTTAAAAACTTCAGTTTTATATTAAATATTTGAATAAATGAATAAACATTACCTCTTTTTTTTTTATTAAATAAGTTTATACAGAATTTAAAAGTTCAATAATTTTAGATGTATCATGTCAAAAAAAAACTTAATACTACGTTTAACTTCTTTTTTTTTGACAATCGAATAATCTTTTATTAATAATAAAGAGCAGTTACAGGTGTAAGAATTCAGAAAGGGTATAACCGTTTCTAATGACCTGACATGGAACAAGATATAAATCTTGATTCGCAGATCGCCTTACAAAACAAAATCAAAATTACATAACCGCTCTAACACAATAATATCCAATCCTTTTCTGTCTAACAGAAGACTCACAAACTCTTCATAAAAAACAACAAATCTTTCATATAGAAAGAACAGTAAAACTTTCAAAAAAAAAAGACAATCGCTGTAAAATAGTTATAAAAAAAAAAACTAATATAACCTATAACGATTTCATCTTCAATATTGAAAGGGTTTGATCCATCTCTGATTTTTTATTTGTATATCTATTGAAATTGATGCGCCTCGTCGATAGATTTACCAACCAAAATGAAAAAGATGAAAAGGAGTCGGTCATTTATTTTATTCTAAAGCAATAAAAAAGAAATGGCTACCGCCAACGGCAAAAATAAACCATTGACGGCAGCCGAAGCGAAAAACAAAGGAGAAACGCTTGACGGCTAGGGTTTTCTATTTGAGAGAGAATAGTTCTAATACTACGTTTAACTAAATATCTTTATATGTATCATATAGTAATTTATTTTTATAGGAATTTGTCTTATAATTCGTGTTGGAAGCGTGTTATTGTTATTATTTTTTATCATCCACTTCTTTAGGACACATTCCCGCAAGAAGCCGAGGAAGCCGACATTGTAGCTTGCCCATGATACAATATGGTCATGACTGTCTTAGAAGCATATTATTTTTAGAATTTACATAGCTTGCAGGTCTATCCGCAAACTAGATTTGTAGATAGAGAAATGTTGTTTATTAAAGGCTTAATCACTAAAAAACCCCCCACCTTTTAGCCCCTTTTCAAATGCATCCTGACGTTGTAATTTTGTCAGTTGCACCCTAATTCGCACCTTTAGTTTTCAATTCCACCCTCAAGTACTAAATTGATCTCTTTTTCATTTGAAAATAGTTAAAAATAGTCATCCATTTTTAACTTTTTATGTGAAAAAGAGTTCAAACGAGTACTTTATAAGGGTTTTTATGAATTTTTCCTGAGTGAAAAAAGTCCAATTTGATTTTGAGGGTGGAATTGAAATCCAAAGGTGCGAATTAGGGTGCAACTGACAAAATTGCAACGTCAGGGTGCAACTGAAAAGGGGCTAAAAGGTGAGGTTTTTTTTGGTGATTAAGTCTTTTTTAAATGATGAAATCGTACTCTAAAAACATCGAAACATATATTGTAATTAATTCGTGCAATAAATAATCTAAGCAGTGTACTGTCTATTATTATATTTTTACTAATCTTTGGTTATTCTTCCTCCCACATGCCTACAATACAATCTCATGGGATTTTTTTTTGTTTTTATATTAATGTGTTGTTACTATTTTATGCATTTTGTCTTGTGGATTGAAGGAAAGCCGCAATGGCCACTTGACACTAATATTAATTAATCTCCCAATTTCTTTGGTCTACTCTAATCTAAAGGTTTATTGGGACTAACTCTTGATGGGAACTTTTGCTCCCATAATCTTTTACTCCAACAGGCATTACTTAAATCATGAGATTTAGTGCAACGAAACATCCTTCCCCCTTCTTACACCATGTGCTTCATTTAGCTACTTCATCACATCAAGGGGTGTGGATTAGGTTTAAACCAAGTTAGAATTTTATTTGTCTTTAAATACAAATTGAACCATCCAGATTTTTTTTAATTACATCCATGGAAAAAATTAAATATAAAATAAAAATTATAAATAACAAATTACATGAACTTTTAAAACTCTAATTTACCAAATAAAAAATACATGTGAAGTTATAAAAGTATATGCAACAAAATTAATTGAAAAGAAATAAACTAAGTCACAATTTTACCATTAGTTCTCTCAACTACGTGAATGCGAGGTCTTAAATATCAATTCCGTTCGATTATGCCGTGAAACCACTCATTCCTTAACCGTTCTCTAAGAGATTAATCGGTTTTGCACACCCTAATTGCATCCCTTAACCATTCTCTAATTGCAGGGGTCGATCCGTATTTTTGTATACATGAACGGTAGCACTTTTGAAAAAGACTGACACTAGCGCCCAATTGTGTCATTAATAAAAATGAGTTTGCATATGGCAGCAATGAGAGAATCCAAGGCATTATAGTTGCTGCAGAAAGGCAAGCCATAACATAAGCGTGCCCACCTCTGGGTCCAATCTCTTTGCTCTCACAGATGGATCAAACCTAGATATGTTAATTTGGTTAAATTTTTCAGTTTGGTTTTCATTAAATTTTAATTGAAATCATTTTATAAAACTAGAAACAAAAAAATGTTTCAGTTTTTACACACCTATAACCAAAGTCCTTGCAACTAAGCTATGAGCCAACCTCATGATTGGAGTTAACTAATGATTCACCCGATATGAGTTTTTTTTCTTAGAATTCACCATTGATTTTGGAAAATTACCAATAATAGTACAACAACTCAGCAATGAAATGTAGTCAACCCAACCAAATTGACTTCAACTACCAGTTTGATTATAATTTTTCTATTTATATCAATTTCACTGTGTTAGTTTCAGCTTAACTGATTGAGATAGTTATATTTATGATTATGATATTTAAAATTTGATTGGATATTTCTTAACTGTTTTATCTTAATTTAAAAATAATTTAAAATTAGAATGATGATGTCTAGCGCTGGAAATTGACTAGTCAACCGGTTCATGATATGACGATTAAAAATTTAAAATTTCAACTTAAAAATTAAAACGATTAACTATTTGGTCATGTTTAGATTTCAATTTTATGATTTTTTAATCATGTAAGGTTAAATTAAAAGAAAAATAGACAGAGTATAATAAGAAACTACAATTCAATTTCATTTAGTTTTTTGTTTAACAAATAAAAAAATGCTGAAAAATTTCAGACTCTTTATTAAAAAGACAAATTCAAACCATTTTTTAAATATATATATTTTTTTAAATTTTTATTTCTAATAACTAAACATTTCGTTAAGGGAAATATTTTTTAAAAATTAAAAATTACTTTATATATTTTTGATATGAAAAAAATATCTTCACAAATAAAATTTCTTTTGTTTATTTAATTTTCCTTACGTGTATAGAATATAAAAATAATTTTATTTTAAATTTAGGATATAAATTTAGGATATATATATGTGTGTGTTTGTGTGTGTGTGAACCGGTTAATCGATTAACTGCAATTTTTAAAATTTCAAATTTAAACCTAAATTATCAACCATACATTTAAAAAACTTAAACCTAAACCTAATCTATTAAATTGATTAATCATATTTTCATTTTATTTTTTAATTTTGGTCCGGTTAATTAATTTGATCGGGCTTTTTATCCTACCCTTACACTTACTCTTAATAATAAGCTTATAATATCTCTTTCATACAACCATGAAAGTAATATATGAGACTTGAATTTTGACATTTTTATTGAAGTGAAATGATAGTACTTTTTAATAATTTAAAAGGTTTAATCACTCAAAAACCCTCCACCTTTAATTTTTTTTAATTACACCCTTACGTTGAAAAACTCCCTCAAATCCCTCCCACATTTATATTTAATTTCAATTGTACCCTAATATAGGAAAATCTTCTCAAAATCCCCTCATCTTTATATATTTTTTCAATTTTCCCTAAATTGAAATTTTTTATGGTTTTAATTTAAAAAGTTATTGGATATAATTTAAGAAAGAATGAATTTTTACATTATTAATAATATTAGTGTTTAATTAGAATATAGATTAAAAATAAAAAATTATTTTAAATTTTTTTTCATGTGAAAAGAGATCAATTTCATACTTTAGAGTACAATTGAAAAAGAATTTAAAAGTGAGGGAGTTCTGAGAAGATTTTCCTACGTCAGGGTGTAATTGAAAAAAAGTTTAAAGGTGGGGGCTTTTGAGTTATTAAACCTGACTTAAAATACAAAAGTTAAAAGACTTAATTATTTAAAAACCACCCACCTTGAACTTTTTTTTCGTTTACACCCTGTTCTAGGAAAAAATTCATTTATACTCTGACGTATGTGTTTATGTTTCACCTCTACCTCCGAGGCACTAAATTAATTTCTTTTCATTTAAAAAAAAGTTTAAAATAGTCTTTCCTTTAGAAAAAAATTCATTTCTAATTAAATTCTAATTAGTTTAGGTTAAAAATGAAGAACTATTTTAAACTCTTTTTTTTAATGAAAAAAGGTTAATTTAGTGTCTCGGAGTAGAGGTGAAACATAAATACATACGTCAGGGTATAAATGAATGTTTTCCTAGGTCAGAGTATAAACGAAAAAAAAGTTTAAGGTGGATAGTTTTTAAATAACTAGTTTCGCATAACGTGCTACGCACGTGGCTCGTAATTTGACTCGCCAATTATATATTAATTATATTTGTTATAATTATATCAATTTCTTTTATTTATAACTAATATAAAATTAGTTAGAATTTTGTTAAAAATAAGTAATATTTATTAATTAATTTATTTTAAAATTAATTGACTTTAATAATATTTATTTATAATTTATAATATCAATATATTTTACAAATACCTCATATCAAATTAGTTATATTTTTTTTGAATTATATAATATATTTATGATTATGACGATATTTATAATTTTCTGAAAAATTCTACTTTCTTTTTCCATATAGAACTCAATTTCTTGTTTAAATAGAACTATATCTTAAATAATAAAATAAGTATATTTTAATTTTATTTTTCATTATAAATAATTATAAAAATTTTGAAGTATAATGTCAATTATTTTCAGATAGAATTCAATTGCTTATGTAAATAGAACTCTATATTTAATAAATAAATAAGTATATTTAAATTTTATCCTTAGCTATTCCTATTCAAATAACAGTTGATTTTACTTTATATATAGTATAATTAAATATATAATCATATTTATAATTATTTAAATAAGTCATAATACCTTAAAACACCCGATCTTTTAACCCCTTTTCAATTCTACCCTGACGAAAACTGATCAATTTTACCCTATTTCGCATTTTCTCGTTTCAATTGTACCATAATTTTTTAAATTTTCATAATTTTTTTATTTAAATAATAAAATCATTTAATTAACTAAATTTAAAGATAATATAAATTATTTCCATTCAAAAAAGTACAAAAAAGTCTTATATTTTAAAAACTAACTAAAATCATAATCAAATTAAAACTAATTTAAATTCTTACTTAATTTAACTAAATCTAAATAAATTTTCAACATATACAATTAATATATATTAGACATGGAGAACATTTTTTAATTTTTTCCAAACAAAAAAAACGTCAATTTAATATTTCAGGGTGCAATTGAAACACAAAAATGCAAAATAGGATAAAATTGACTAATTTTCAACGTCAAGGTAGGATTGAAAAAGAGTTAAAAGATCGGAGTTTTTTTAGGCATTAGGCCTTCAAAATAATGAATTGTAAAGACTTTTTTTTAGTAATTTAATTCTATCAAATAAAACTATACTGTATGTTTTAAAGAAAGTGGAAAATAATTTTCTTATGTGTAAATAAAATAAGTTGGAAAATTAATTTCCTTACTATCAAATAACTCTAACTTATTAATAGTTTGACTCAATATGTAATTACGGCACTTAGCTACAAATTTGGTGTATTTTACTTGTCGAAAACAAATTTGGTATATGATCATAAGGAAAGTGTAAAATTAATTTCCTTATTATTTTGTTGTACTCCAAAAAAAAAAGTGAAAAGCGTGATTTTAATTATAACTCTATTCTAATTAAAACTCTAATTATAATTAGGATTCTAATTATAATATGTCTTTAGTATAAATTAAATAAACAATTAGTTAATGACCATAAAACCGCTATTTAGTAATATATTAGAAAGGGCTATTCGGTAAATTTGTCTGTCCCCCCCCCCCCTCCGTGCTTTTATATATAGTATAGATTAAGTCAAAGTTAAAATGAAAAGAAAAAAGGTCACGTGAGGTGAAGCCGTGTGGAGGAAGAGAGTCACGTGGAAGTACGGCAAAGACGAAGGTTAGTGAAAGTTGGGAGCGCGTGGCACGTGAGAGTGGTTATGTATGGCAGGGAGGTTTTATAGACAGCTGTCTACACGTAACTGACTGCGTGCTGTAGGTCTGAAGTAGGCAAAAAGTCCAGTTTAAAAACAAATATATTTAGGCATATGAGGGGGGATAATGGCTCATTTAATCCTATATGATCATTAAAAATGGCACAAAAGAACCATAGCGTTAACTCTATTAAAATTTTAGTTTCTTTAAAATAAAAGTTCAAATAAATACTTGTGATAAAAAAATTAGAATATTTAAATTTTTATAGTCTAGTGAGTCCATCCTTTTTTTTAAAATAATTATTTTAATTGAATAAAAAAATTTGATTATTATAAAATTAAATGTATATTATTTTTTTCTAGTTCAGTTAATTAATATCTAATTTTTATTTTTTTTATATCTTATCAAATAGTCAAAAAATTGATTATGTTTATAAATTTTATTTTAATTTCTAGAAATTTTATTTGTTTGAATAATTTTTATTTGTTTGAATAATTTTTTTTTATTAATAAAAGATATGTGGATACTCATTATAGTTTTTTATTTACATACAAAAATTATATTAATTATTTAGCATAAATAATTATTTAATTAAGCTAAAACAAAAAATTAATTATAATTAATTATAAATTTATTTTAAATTATACAAAGTAAAATAATAATTTTAATTTATTTTGTAAAACTTATTATTTAATTATATTTCATGAATAATTCAAAGTATATAAAAAAAATAGTCATCAATTTAGTATGATTTTATAATAACTAAAAAATTATTTTATTTTTAAAAAGAAAGTTTGGCTCATTTAGACTATATGAACTTAAATGTTCTAATTTTTACCACGGAGGCTTATTTGAACTTTTTATTTTAAACAAATAGAATTTTTAATGGATTTTAATGGTTTGATCTTTTCTGTACCTTTTTTTTATGACCATAGAGGGTTTAACTGAGTTATTGTTCACCTCAAGAGTCTAAATAATTTTTGACTCGACCACAAGGATCAGTATAAATCTTTAATCTCTAAGGTGTCAACTTTATTTTTTGGATTAAAAATAAATTATTCTATGGGTTCATAATATTATTGTATTTAAAAAAATAGTCCATATTTCTTCGTTCTACAGTAATATTTGTAGTATTTGTTTTTGACACAAAAAATTAAAAAACAAAATTATTTGCCTACATTTATAAATACCTTTACTAAGTTAACCTTATCTTGGAACATGTTGACATTTATGACAATCATTATTATTTGTGTTATTGCATTCAATCAATTAATAAGGTCAAATTTGAAAAAATAGCAATTACTGCTATTTTTATATTATAAAGTGACAATTATGTATCAAAATAATTTTTAAATGCGACAAATATTATATATTAACTGAATGAGGTGCTATTTATCAATTTAGAATATAAAAGAGCATTGATTGTTATCTTTCAAATTTACTCCTTACTAATTTATTGAGCAATATATTAACAAAATAAAAATAATAGTCACAAATATCAATTAATTTTAAAATCATGTTAACTTAATAAAAGTATTTATAAATTTAAAATTTAAAATACAATAATCATTTATTCAATTTATGTATAAAAAAAAAATACGACAAATATTATATACCGAAAAAAATAAAAACTTTTCTCCTGTTCACGCCGTCTCTTCTTTCTATTTTGTTTTAAAATCAGGTTAGCTTAATAAAAGTATTTATAGATTAAAAAATTTAAGCACAATAATTATTTTTTAATTTTATGAGTAAAAAAATGCGATAAGTATTATATACTGAAAAGAATAGTAACTTTTCTCTCGCTCTCGCCATCTCTTCTTTCTATTTTCATCAAACTTATTAATTTTTTCTTACGTTTCAAAAATTATCGTTCACTTTATCATTTTATATAAGTCAAGATAATTAATTTTTGAATTTTTTAATTAAACAAATGACTACCGTTAAAACTGGTTTTGCAATACCAATGTCATCATTTTAATTATATATACCCTTGAAGAATTAGTTAATGAAAGAGTAAAAGTGTAGTATGAAGAAAAATCACAAAAAATGTAAGAAAAAGGAAATAAATGTATTTCTTGTTTTAAATAAATACTAGATGCAAATGGGGCTGTTGTTTTATAATTTGAGAGAAAAACAAAAATAAAAAGAAAAAATAAGACAAAAAAAGAAAGAAGCAACCGCGAAATTTCAAACAAATAAATACATTGAACATAATATTTATAATATTGCAATTAAGACGGTCGAATCGCTTTTCGCAGTTTGGAGCGTGACCGACACATGTAGCTAGTGGGTGGACATTTTTAAGTAGGCCGTTATGATGTAGTGAGGTTAACTCTTCCGATTCTGCTTTCTAGAGGTGAGCATGGTTCGGTTCGGTTTGATTTGATTTAGTAAACTCTAAAACCAAACCATATTTTAAGGGAAATATAAAAAGCAAATCACGCCAAATATTTATATAAAATTTCGATTCGATTAACCAAATTTTAGCATCAGTTTCGGTTCGGTTTGATTAATATAGGTTTAGATAAAAATTATATATAATTATACGTAATAGTAATTTTTAATTATATGTGTGTATTAGTTTATGTTTTATTTTTTTTTTATATATATATATATATATATATATATATATATATATATATATATATATATATATATATATATATATATATATATATATATCTATACACACACACTGTATTATATTTATATATAAATATTTCAATAAATAAATTTTATATTTATTTATACATATATAAATATTAATAAAAATAATATTATTGTAAATTTGGTTTTTCGGTCAGTTCGGTTAAACACTAATTAAAACCAAACTAAAACCATATTTTTTTATAATTGAAAAACAAACCAATCCATTTTAATCTTAACCAAACCAAAATTAATTTCGGGTTGGTTTGAATCGGATTAATAATTTGGTTCGATTTTTACTCACTCCTACTGCTTTCCCCAACTTTTGTCGTTTTCTGTGCCATCTCACCACCCTCCGTGCGTCCTTTTTTCTCCTTTATATATTTTTCTCCTCATTTCCCTTATTTTTAATATAATTAATCCTCTTCACGTAATTGCTCTCCAGCCTGGTCGGTCAAACTCATCTCCTCCGCTCCATCTTATTTTATTTTTTATTTCACTAATATCTCCACATTTCTTTTTAAAGTTAAAACAGTTTCTTAACCTCCAAAACAGTTTTTTAACCTTCCAAATATTTTCTCACTCTTTATTAACAGTTTTACTTCAGTTCACCATTCAGTTACCTTAACCTTGGCTTATCTGATGGAGTATTACATTTTTCAAATTTCAATTTAAACCGTTTTAATCAAAAAAAGATCAAAGACCGTTCGTTTTTCATCATCATTGATTGTGGGTTGCGTGATTTTAGTGTGAACCTGACGAGCCGTATTTTAGGCTAACTGCAGACAATTAAAACTAAAATAACAATATACGTGTAAGCTGGAGGGAGAATGAAATGACGCATGTCAATTTGACAACTGTTTACTAGTAACTGCCTTGCCTAGAAGAATCCCCTTTTACTCTCAACGGCTATCACCGGTCACTCTAACCGGTTTAACCAGTCATCCTTATCTCTTCTCCATATATAAACCCCTTTCTCTACTTCTTTCACTCTGTTCTTTCTTTTTAAAAACCAATCCAAATAACCCAAATTTCAGACCCAGCCTCCGCCGCCGTCAAAGAAAGAAAATCCTCCAATTTGGGAGCTGCTAGGTTTAAATCCATGGCTTCTTCTACGGCGAGAAAAGATATTGATAGAATCAAAGGTCCGTGGAGTCCTGAAGAAGACGAGGCGTTACAAAGATTGGTTCAAACCTATGGACCACGAAACTGGTCTTTAATAAGCAAATCGATCCCTGGCCGGTCCGGCAAGTCGTGTAGATTACGGTGGTGTAATCAGCTCTCGCCTGAGGTCGAGCACAGGCCGTTCACGCCTGATGAAGACGATACCATTATCAGAGCGCATTCTCGGTTTGGCAATAAATGGGCCACCATCGCTCGTCTACTCAATGGCCGTACTGATAACGCTATTAAAAACCATTGGAACTCTACCCTCAAGCGAAAATGTAACGACTTAAGCGACGACGTATTACATCCTAACCCTCAGCCTCTTAAAAGATCTGCTAGCGTGGGCGCTCCGGGTTCTAACGTATCGGGCTATCTTCACTTGAACCCGAGTAGCCCATCCGGATCTGATCTAAGCGATTCAAGTTTTCCTGACATGTCACCCTCTCCTTCTCCCGTTTTCCGGCCGCTGGCGAGAACGGGATCCCTCGGTTTGCCACCGACGCCTTCTATTTCATCTTCCATTAAAGATCCGGCAACATCGTTGAGCCTTTCTCTTCCTGGATTCGATTCTTGCGAAGGTTTCAATCAAATACCCGGTTCAGGATGGGGGTTGGGTCAAGCAGTAGATAACCCGGCGCCTATTGCAGAATCAGCATCGAAAGGTGTAGGTGGACAGCAGCAGCAGGAGTATGAGAAGCAGTTCTTTAATCCAGAGTTCTTGACAATTATGCAAGAGATGATAAGGAAGGAAGTTAGGACTTATATGTCGGGAGTTGAACAGAACGGGATGTGCTTGCAAACTGAAGCTATTAGAAATGCTGTGGTTAAGCGAATTGGGATTAGCAGAATCGAGTAATTAAAAAACTATAATCATAATCAGAAACAGATGTCTTTTGTTTCTTTTAATTTGCTTTAAGTCGTTTCTTTATACACAAGTAATAGTAATAATTTTGGTAGTGTACAGAGGAAGAGGAGGAAAAACACAAATATAAACTTGAGAAAAACAAAACAAATCTCTCTATGCTTCTTTTTTTTTTGTTTTTTATTTTATTTTTAATTTTTAGGTTTTGGATATTGAATTAAAGGACAAAACATGAGTTGAAATTAAATGAAGCTGAAGTAGAGGATTGATTCGAAAAACAAAAACAAATTCAAATTTGAAGGGACCAAGTTGGTTAGTTGTTAATGACAACTGTTTTTTGTTTGTATATGGGTAATCAGGAAAAAGGTAAAATAAAAGGGTTTCAGTGTAGCTGTAATAAGTTAGTATCTGGAAAATGGTGTGGGCTTAAAAAATGAAGGTGATGGAACATAATTGGTCTATTTTGGAGGATAGGATAGGACGATTGATGAAGCAAAGAATTTTGCTAATTAAGGAACCGACAACTTTTTAAGAATGTCCTCTTTCTGAGGGGGTGTTTGGTTCAGCTTTTTGGTGGAGCTTTTGGCTTTTGCTTTTCAAAAAGCTCCACCAAAGTGTTTGGTGAGAAATTTTTCAGAGCTTTTTGGAGCTTTTTGAATCTCCAACAGCTGCTGTTTGAAAAGCTCCATTTTGGAGCTTTTTGCCAACAGCTGATAGCTGTTTCATTATTTAGACAAAATTACCCTTACTAGAATATATCCTTTTTTTATATATAAAATTATTTAAATTATTTTTAAATACTCTAATCATTTATAAAGTATATAAAATTATTTTATTTATATTAAAATAAATAAAATTTAATAACTTTTTGAAAAATTTATTACAGATTTATAAAAAATATATCTAAATATTGCTTCTTATAAAAAAATAATTATTAATACTTTTATTAAATAATATATGATATAATATATTCATAATTTAATATATAAAAACAGAAATTATGCCCTTTACGGTCATTTTATATATAAACAGCTACAGCTAATTAAATCTCACCAAACACTAATGGTCTATCAGCTACCAGCTACCAGCCAACAGCTAACAGCTATCAGCAACAGCTAACAGCCACCAGCTATAAGAAACAGCTGAACCAAACAGGCCCAATATAAGTGTTCAATTCCGGCTCAACCGCTGAATAAAGCCTACAGTTTTTCGAATAATTCTATGTTGGGCTTTTCAAATAATTACTCTGGCCCATAAAAAGATACATGGCTACTGCCCAACCTAGTGTCTAGATACCGATTGGGCTTTTGTGACTCGTCTCATATCATTGAGATGATGAATGAGATGTTTAAGAGAATGCCTAAAAATTTAACATATTTATAAATTTTATCCCGAAAATTACAGCTTCATGAGAGCGTCTCATATTTTTTTCCTAATTCTTGTACGTTGGTTTCGTGTTTCAAATTCTGGTTCATCGTGTTTAAAAAAAAAATCAAACGGTTTTGGAAAATACAGTTTGCAACTGTTTCTAATAAACCATCTTGGACATGTTTTAAAAGGATTTCAAGTGGTTTTATATATTAATAAACAGTTTCTAAAATTACAATTTATTACCGCTTTTAAAAACGGTTTCTACAAAGAAGTTTAACGGTTTCAAATGTTTTTTTTAATTAAACGGAATATTTTTATAAATTTACAGAATACGAATAAAATGAAAATAAGGGAGTAAAAGATTCAAGTTCCAAATCAGGGTACTTTTTACAAATAAAATTAGAAATGAAGTATTTTTTTTTAAATTCCCACGATGAATTGGATGATCAATTAGGATATACTTCAATATGAAGTTGGTGAACAGAATGCCTCCTAGATTCTTAACATTTCTGTTAAATTTTATATCGGCTCAAACCAGTTTCAGTTATTTTATATTGGTTCAAACCAGTTTGAGCTACATATAACCTGCAACATCCTTCAGCTTTTGTTCAATCAATCACCCAATCATTACTTAAATCATATTGAAAAGATCTACACTCTGTGAGTGATTCAGATTCCTGAGTCCTGATTAAATAGAAAATGGACAAGATTAAGCTAGTGTTATTGCTGTTACTAACAGTAGCAATCAGACACATCCATTGTTTAAGCATTGGGTTCTATGCTAAGCGATGTCCGAGAGCAGAGAACATCATTTCAAGATTAGTCTGGTTAGCTTCCCGGCGTGACCCTTCGCTTCCGGCTGCACTATTGCGACTCCATTACCACGACTGCTTTGTTGGAGTATTCATTTCTGCAATAATCACATTACACATTTTAATAGAAATTTTTTATACTTATTAGTATTTTTAAACATTTTTGTCTCTTTTTCGTGCCATGTTAAGGGTTGCGATGCTTCAGTGTTGTTAGATAGTGCTTACGGGTACCCACCGCCTGAGAAAATAGCGTCCCCGAATCAGAGTCTTAGAGGGTATGAAGTAGTGGACTTGATTAAAAGAGTCCTGGAATCTGTGTGTCCATTAACAGTCTCCTGCGCAGATATTCTTGCTCTATCTGCCAGAGACGCTGTTGCTTCTGTGAGTCTGATTTTAATTGCATTTGCTTGCTATTACCACATAGATAGAAAAATTTAGCTGAAATTTTGGTTTGGATGATCTCATCAGGCTGGTGGGCCGCATTGGAAAATCCCGACAGGAAGAAGAGACAGCCGATTATCGTCTGCTTTGATAGCAGAAATCAGTATGCCACGTCCTTTATCTTCCCAAGCTGAACTCAAGAGTACATTCTTTCACCATGGATTATCTGAAGATGAATTGATCACACTCTCTGGTACTTCTCAGTTTTCCTTTTTGTCTTTTATACTTGAGAGTTTGCATTCAATTCACAGAACCAAAATTTTAATTTGTTTATAAAAACTAAAATGGTATGAATTTATAAGGATTTAAAATATTTCTATTCGAATCAGACCAAACTTTGGTCGGTTTGTCTGTTCAATTCAGTTCTTTCGATTAAGTTTGCATCAAAATTCAATTTTTTTTACTTTTAAACAGAACCAAATCAATTCAATTCGTACTAGTCGATTTGGTTGTTTCGTAATCAGCTGTTGCACGTTTGGTCTAGTGGTATAGACCTCAGCCATCTGGGCGCTATAGTCGTGTGTTCAAACCCCAACTAATAAATGGAGTGGTTACATGTTGGCCATTATAGCCCGGAATGTGGGTCTGCCGGCGGTCTGCATCTCGAGATTTGACAATGATCCTAGGCTTTAGCTCGGGGAGTGATTCTTTGTCACAAAAAAAAAAAAAACAAATCAAAACAAACCGGTTAATTTGGTTGGTTTGTCTATTCGTTTTTGTTTTTTCGATTAGGCTTGAATCAAAACTCACAATATTTTACTTTGAAAACCAATCTGAATCAAAAAAATTAAACTTTTTTTAAAATATCCAACCGCATAAAATTGAAATTATCTGTTAAGTTATTCAATTTGGTTAGGCTTTTAGTAACCCTATTTCTACTATTGGTAGCAAAGTGAATGAATTGGCTAATACCAATTCTGTGCAGGTGCTCATACTATAGGTCTGGCTCACTGCAAATCCATTTGGGATAGACTATACAATTTTGGCAGTGGAAAGCTAACAGATCCAAGCATGAACAGGAATTATGCAGCACTTTTGAAAATGATATGCCCAAGGAATAACCGTAACTCGAGAATGGTGGTTCCCCTGGACCCTGTATCTCCATTCAAATTCGATAACACTTATTATAAGAATCTAGAGAAGGGCTTTGGCCTTCTAGCTTCTGATCAGATTATCATACACAACAAAATGGCTAGTGAATTTGGCCGCAACGCAACCCTATGGAGAGACAGATTTCGTAAGGCCATGATCCATTTGAGTATTCTCAATGTGAAGGAGAATAATCGAGGAGAGATTAGGAGAAATTGTCGTCGACGGAATTAGTTATATTCCAGTTGATATGAAGTAGACTATACAGAAATTTACTCGAGAATTTTATTATTATTGAATTTAAGGAGCTTTTCAGATTTCCTTGAACTTATTGTTTGTACTGAAAATACAACTTCATTCTAAGTATAAGTTATAAATATAAAGTTTCGGAGTTTCAGAATAATTTTCGATAATGCATACATACTAATTATAAATTTGATGATGCAAGAGTATCTCAACAACTCTGCTCATGCTAGGTCTTGCATCTCTGTCTTCCTCCACACATTGCAGGGCTAGTCCGACGAGACTTTCCATTCGATCTTCATCATATTTTCCTTCCAAATTCGGGTCTACGATGCTTTCTATCCATGGTGTTTCTCCGTCAGCTTCTTTTTTCTTGTCCCTTACCAATGTCACCAATCCCTTGTGCTCCGTCTCGCCAATTGCTGGACTTTTTCCTGTTATCATCTCCAGCACAACAATTCCATAACTATAAACATCAACTTTTGATGTGATGGGCAGGTTATATACCCATTCAGGAGCCATGTAGCCTCTGGTTCCTCTTATCTTTGAAAAGATTGAATGATTTAGGTTTCGATCACCTCTGCTCAGTAGCTTGGATAACCCGAAATCCGATACCTTTGGCTGGTAATTAGAGTCTAATAGTATATTCTGTGGCTTTACGTCGCAATGTAAAACCCACTCCAAGCACTCTTCGTGTAGATAAGCTAGTCCTCTCGCGGCACCTGATGCAATTTCAAACCGTTTTTGCCAATCTAGTGTGTTTAAGGAAAGATTTTCGGTTAAGGAACCGTGCTCTATGAATTCGTACACCAATAGCCTGTGCTTCTGTTCGGCGCAATAACCCCACAATGCAATGAGGTTCATGTGATTAAGCTTCCCAATGGTGCTGACTTCTGCTAAAAACTCTGCCTCGCCTTGGTTAGCTATGTTAAGCCTTTTGATTGCTGCAACTCGATCATCAAACAGCACCGCCTTGTACACAATTCCTCCTGCTCCTCTTCCAATTTCCTGGCTGAAGTTTTTGGTTGCCTTTTTGAGCTCAGAAAAAGTAAATCTTCTAAATCCAGCTCCTGCAGGATTATAGCTTTCTGTAGCTTCATTAGACTTGATTAAGAAACACCAAACAAAAACTACCGTTATAATCTCAACGCCTGCCAACGCGCAAGCTAACCAAAGAACAGCCTGCACCGTCTCATCTTGACTTACTTTTGCATAAGTTCTGTCTAGAATGACAATATGATTGGAGCATTGTAACCCAAATCCTGAAGCTGTCTCTTCGTCGGATACTAGAAAGGTTTTCGGAACTTTCACGTAGAAGTCTCCACCGAAATTCGGGGCACGTTGTCCGTTCATTAGTAACATTTTAGGGTAGCAGTAAGGTTCTGGAGTATTTACAATATACCTGTACTGAAACCCTTTGCAACTGCACAATTCCAAACAATATTTCTTGCACATCTCTAAGCTGACATTCTGGTTATAGAAACCAGCGTCGTTGCCAAAAAATTCAACATGCTCGAGTTTTATGAAACTCGTCTCTTCACGATTTTCACACGAGATATTGAACTTCGGTTCACACCCATAAGACCAGTCAGCAGGATTCTTTATCTTAAACCCTGGCAGGCAAGAACAATTTCTGCCATAAACCGGATCGTAAAAGCATGCACTGTTAGGTCCACAGATTCCGTGAATCTCACACAATTGAGATTTTGATTGCCATGAAACAATCCAACTTGAGATTCCTTCTTCTCGGCTATACATTCGAACATTGCCATCAGAATCAATTTTTAGTCTGCGTTGGAGCCTCGATCCATAATCTGCTGCTAGAAAATTCCAATTATCAGATGAAGTAAATTCACCCAACAAATCATATGAAGCAATCCGTGTACTATTGTACGGAGTTCTTCCACCATCCCAATCTTGAAGCCATGGGTATGGCCAATAAACACTTGAAACCTCTGGACCATCATAAATGAGACGCATCAGATTATTATCATCAAAAATTAGTTTATAGAAACCAGTAGAAGAGTTAATGTAGCTTCTTGCTGAGACGAGCTGTGTGTATCTAGTGAATGGCTGCAGAGGAAGAAGCGTATCCGTAGGTGAATTAAAGCTTTGCCACAAAACAGCATCGTCTGTATCTTGCAGAACAAGATTGCCTGTGTTATTGAGTCGTAACTCTGCCGGAGAGATTGAATCAGTGCCTGTTGACCAAACTGTTGATTTACCGGCGTCAGAGAGGATCAGATTTCCAGTTTTAAGCAGGAAGAGATTTGATCCTTTACCGTTAACTGGGAAATCACGATTTGCCATCCAAACAACGGTGCAATTGTTAGTACAGGATGGTTTGCTAAACCATACAGCAAACGAGTATGCATTTTCGCCAACAGGGTAAAATCCGGCAGAGAAAACTCGATTTGGAGATATCAGAATGTCATCTGGATTCTCGACGGAGAGCGATGAGCCTCCTCTCAAAACAGAGTCAGATGCAGGAACTGATAGAATAAAACACATTGCAATCAAGAGAAACTTGCAATCCATATTGAACATTCTTGGCTTTTTAGAGTAGTCAAGGACTTAAAAATGATTTTGAAAGAAACTCGGACTTCTAAAGACCTTGAAGTAAATTCAATTTCATGCAGTGGTTGGTAAATAAAGCTTAAAGAAGATGGAAGATTAAATAGCTCTGCCGTGACTTTGAAGTAATTGTAAGTATAACCACATTAGCATAAATTATTTTAATTTTAATTATTCCTTAATAATCGAATGTGAAACTGCAAATATGAGAATAACGTTGACTTGACAAAATTCTGTGTTATTTATATTTTTCATTTTCAGTGAAAGTAATATTTTTCTCAAGTACTTACACCCTAGAGAAAGTAATGGATCAGTTGAATATGTTGTATGAAAATACAGGTCAAACTTCTGCAACCTTAAAGAACGGCTAATAATCACCCATGGCACCTCAACTTTAGGGGTGCGGGCGCTAAACCCCCTGAAGTTTAAAAACGGGCAGTAAACTCCCTGAACTTTGAGGCGGCGCTCACTAAACCCCTTTTGGACAAAATATGACCAAAATACCCCTGGCGCCGTTTTTTTGGTCAACAGACTTTTTTTTCAAAAAAATAAATAAATAAATAGTGGCGCCACGTCAGCTGCCACGTCACCAAACTACCCTAAAAAATTAAAACACCTAAAATACCCCTAAAACACCCAACCCAATCAAATCAACCCAATGAATTCAACCAAACCACTTTCACCCGAACCGCCATCACAACCACCACCACCACAACTGCCGCCGCCACCATAACCACCACCGCCGCCGGGATCCGTTCCTCACTGAGGAACAGATCTGGATCTATTCCTCAGTGAGGAACAGATCGTGGTCTGTTCCTCAAGTGAGGAACAGATCGTCTGTTCCTCACTGAGGAACAGACGACGAGGGATCTGTTCCTCTTGAGGAACAGATCCGGAAGATGACCGGAAAATTTTTCCGGTCATCTTCAACGGAGAAGATGATCGGAAAAATTTTCCGGTGGGGTCCGGTCGGGTGGAGGTGGTCCGGTCGGGTGGAGGTGGTCCGGTCGGGTGTTGAGTTAATCTTTTGATTTAGATTGGGTTGATTTGTTTTTTTTGTTTTTTTCTAAATCAAATTAGGGGTATTTTGGGTGTTTGAAATTTTTAAGGTATTTTACTGACGTGGCAGCTGATGTGACAGTGTCAGATTTTTTTTGAAAAAAAGTCAGTTGACCAAAAAAACGGCGCCAGGGGTATTTTGGTCATATTTCGTCCAAAAGGGGTTTAGTGAGCGCCGCCTCAAAGTTCAGGGAGTTTACTGCCCGTTTTTAAACTTCAGGGGGTTTAGCGCCCGCACCCCCAAAGTTGAGGTGCCATGGGTGATTATTAGCCTTAAAGAACAACAAAGTCAAAATCAAATGCCTTGTTGAACTGTTCAAAATTTCACTTGCTTATTCGTTCTTCTTTCGTTTCCTTTTTTTTCCCTTTCTTTCTCAGTCAAGGCCACTCCAATGACTCAATCTGATTGCTTGATAGAATTCTTTAAATCTGAAAAGTACCTCTTTGTTGTACTAGAATAATTCAAACTTTATTAAAGCAAAAAAAATGATAGCAAATTAAATAAGCAGCAACTACAAGACAATAAAAAAAATACGCATTTTTTTATAGGATTAAATAAAAAGATTCGCATTACTTCATCATCTTGTATCTACAACTGTAATTCTATTATATAATATGTACAAACCTCCAGCTCTTATACCCGCCCAACCTAATCATCTCGCCGATTGGTGCTTGTTTCAGTATCTTCCAGGACATGGTAAGTAGAGAGGAAAAAAACACTCTGATTTTTCTGTAGAAACCTGCAAAACAGATCCAATCTATTAACATATTGACATTAAATATCAACAACTGCAAAAAAAATTAAAATTTCTTCCTATTTTGAATGATAACATGGTTTTATAATCTCCAAACACCAAAAGAGGTGCATTAATAACCTTAAGCAAGTTTAGAATCATGAACTTCATCTGTTTATTTTCTACTTTTTTCCTCTGCTTAAATTTAGTATTATGAAGATTTTCGTAACTTATCCAAGATGAACTTTTTAATTGTCGTAATTTAGATCAAAATACAGATTTAGCGAGAAGGATTATAAGTCTCTATTGAGAGATCATACTTGAGAAAGTTAACTAATTGTTGCTGCAACTCCATCACTGTCGCGTCTTCAATGTTTGCAGAGACTAACAACTCTGGTAACTTCACTGCAAGCACCAGTTGAAAGGGTTTTCAGCCAGATAATTTTTCACAATAGAAAACTGACACAAAGTTCTAAATGCAACATACTATTTTCTGTTTTTGAACAATAAACTTATGAACATACCAAACAAGCGTAATAGATGCTCAGCACCATATACTGATGAGGGAGAGGCGTCATCTTTAATGACATCAGCATATTGTGCACGTTCACATTTGTACAAAAGCATCACTGGCAATGCCGTGTTGAAGTAACAAGATAAACCTTTTGTAATTTCTCCAACCGCTTCAGAGATTCTAAACCCACCAAATCATAGAATGTTAGCACGAGCAAGTAATTCAACAGACGGTACTTCCTTTTTGTAAAATAATGATGATAGAAAATATGGTAAACCAAATCTGAGTAACTCAAGATTACCGAGGAAACAATCAAAAGTTCCAAAAAAGGAAGAGAAATGCTTACAAGCCATCTTTCTTTAACCTGTAATCAAGATACTTCTTCATGACGTCATCCACATTAGGGGTACGAGGAAGTTTAACAAGCTGATGGAAAATAATAAAGTAAATCCATGAAATTGACTATGATCAGTACTAAGCAATTACTTTTTACAGAAATAGTCACAGCTAACGTTTTGTAGGCATATAGGTAACATGAGAATATGAATTAAAATATTTCAGACTTCAGCCTTTTGGTTAAAGAGTACACAAGATTTGCAGCCAGAGAATTAGAGACAACAATAAATATGTATCTGCTATTTGATTAAAATGGTAAGTTCATACCTCATAATATCATATCTATTCAGCTATTAATATCACATTAAAATTAGTTAAAAGTCCTTTCAGCAAGGGTGATTGGTACCTAGATTTGACATCCTAGGACATGGAGTATTAAAAGAAACATCCATGAAGTTGATAACGTGGAGTTATAGAACTTCTCTATGAGCAATAATCCGAAACACCAGAAAATATGACATAGGATATGAGCATAATATAGTTACCTTTCCCAGATGAGTGATAAATTCACAATCATCAACAAGTTGCTTCTTTAGCATTGGTGGAATTTGGAGATTCGCATTTTTTTCCAAGGGTAGAACACATTTTTCCTAATAGTTCCAAAACAATGAACTAAGCAAGAGATAACAAACTATTAATGGAAAAACTATTCAGAAACTATTAACATTTTGCTTCCAAGTTATGTGTACTAATTAAATTTGAATTATAGAGGGAAATTAGGCATATGTAAGCCAGAGTATACCTTACTGAGAGAGTTATTTTTCCGCTTCCTACCCCTTGCAACTGCATATATTGCCAACAAAAGTTTTAAGCCAACTGAATAATGCACAAATGAAACTGAGCCTATTTGTTGTCAACAGATAGAGTTTAAACTACACATGCAAGACGAGACCCAGTCAAGCTCATACACCGCAATGAGTTTTGATTGAAATTAAACAAATGTGTTTTACTTTTCTTCCTTCACTGGAGAGCAAACACTAGATTAACCACAATCCAACATAACCACTTTAGAAACTTCAGCTAACGCTCAGACATGTTTATCCAACAGAATTTAATAATGTAGCTTTAACAGGATTTAAAATTGCTAGTGAAGAACATTATACAATGGCTCAACTATCTTAACTGACATGTCTCCTCCATATCTATACAGCAGATGAGAATGAAACTGTACCAACAATAACAGCTAAGAAATATAAGATACGCTAATAATTATTAAATGACAACAATTAGGACTTTTTCTCCTCAATATCAAAATTCCTCGCAAAATATAAAATTAATGTGAATGTATATACATTGCAAAAGAGCATTATAAGTTAAAACAAAAAACTAGAGAATTCCAGTTCTGCTGTTTAGAGAAACAAGAAAAGAGACCGGGGGAATAGGAAACAAGTGCATCATAGATTAAATAAATTGATCCCTATATGAATTGAAACCGTCTATCTGAAGAGAGTAATTTTTGAAGACAATTAAAACATGTTTCCAGTCTCCACCATGCTGTGTAACCTTAACAAGCATAACACCGCCATAGCAATTAAAGGGTACATCTAATTATTAGTTGTCACTGTTTCCAGTTCAGTATCCAAGGGGCGGTCATAGCTATAGTTTAGTTCTGTTTCTTATCTATTCACCTAACTATATATGGTCTACTGGCTTGAGCAAACAAAGGAATCACCTTCCTTATACCCTAAAAAAAAACCCAGCATGGATTGCAGTCTGTGAGGAGATGGGGAAATTTTCAGAATCAATGATTGGACCATGCAAACTAGATAACCTTTTCTTCATAAAAAAATCGACCTCTGACAAGAATCTGGATATTGGTGAGGACCTTCTATTTCTTTATGGTAAAAGAGTTTATATGATTCCTCGACAAAATGAATCATAATAGTTACAACTACATCCAAGAAATTCCTTGAGAACAGGAATGGAAGCATAGAATATCAGATAATCAATAGTGGAAAGCAATATAAATCAATCTAACCCTTGGAATTTTTGGGTTTGATAAGTGATTCATGGCCGGCTATTGAATTCCTTGCCAAGTACTGCTTTCTATTGAGGAATTTCAGTTCATTCTCTTCAGTATGTTTCATCAGACGATCCTCTCCAACCCATTCATCCCAACTGTTGGAGACAAAAATTGTAAACAGTGACAATATATCAGAGTCTAAAAGTAGCTGAACAAGTCATAAAAATAGAGAAGCCTAAGCATAACTCTTTTCTATGTTCAATCTTTCAATTCCATCCTTCCAAAGCATAAAGAAAATCAGCAGGGCAGGCAGATATACTATTAATTATCACTTCCAGGTCTTCATAATATGAAGTAACTGGAGTAAGAGACAAAGTAGTGCAGAAAACTACATTGGATATTCAAGTCCGAAGATCTACATATACTTTAGGAGAAATTCACTGCAAACAGCCAACTGCAGAAGCATTAAAAGCATGAAAAAGAAAGCCGATATGCTGCAGTAACAACTGCACAATTAAACAATGTTTGCAGAACATTTTAACTGTATCATTCATTTTTACATAAATGAATGTGTGCTAGTAGAAAAAAAGAGATTAAGAACATCATCAATTGATTTCACTGAAACCTTGATGTAACAAGAAAAAGAAGGCGAAAAAAGAAGAACAAAAACAGTAAAACATTTAATGGTCACACAATCACTACAATTACAATAATTCATAGCCAAAGGGTTGAATGCACCAAAATGCTCTTTGAATTAAAAAAGACAAATTAAAAAACATATTGAATCAACACATTCATATCTACAAGTTCAACAAACCGCCTGCGCCTCTCCCCATCTCGTAAATAAAAAATAAAAAATTATAAAATCTCAGTTACAGGATAGCAACTACTCACTTTTTGTTCCAGCCCTGCAAAAACATATGATAGATTAGCAAACAAAAAACTACATTTTAAGCTAAATGAAATATTTTAATTTGTGGATGAAAAGATAAATAAAGTTGAAAACTTACATGGTAATGAACATAATAATGCCATTCCTTGGCATGACATTCAACTTTTATCACCTGAACAATCAACAATTTGCGCACTGAAAATTAAAAACTAAAAATGGCATTACAGTCTGTAGACTAACAATTAGGTGGAGATAGAACTATTATTCAATTTGAAAAACAAATTAATTAACAGTAGATAATATATATACCTTGGCTAAATAAATGTCTTGACTGTGAGAAGCAAGAACCTTCTCACCTTCTTCATAAGGACTAACAAGATTTTCCTCATCAGTTCCAGTTTCGCAGTCGGAGTCGGAGTCGGAGCCGGGTTCGAAAGTGGAGCTGTCGGGTATAGTAGCAGACGAATCGGAGTTTGAGCTTTCCATCTTAAGAAAGTTACACACACAACTCAGGACATTCAATTTTTCTTGGTTATTTGAAAAAGAAAGTTAAGACACTATACATAGTTATAAACATCACAGAAATGGCGTCTCATCTTTTTTAAATATGCCATTTCAGTATCTAATCTTCTTTTCTAAAAGTGTTAATGCCATAAAAATTCAATAATTTTACACATTTTTTCAATTGGATCAAGTCTTTTAAATTCATACATTATGTTGAGTTGACATCCATTCTATGATGCAATTTATTGAGATAAAAGTCATTTTTCGGTGAAAAAGAGTATGTAATTTTAAAAAAACCCTAGCCGTCTCTCTCTTTGAGAAACCTCTCAAACCCTAGTAAGTTTTCTTCTTTTTGTCATTTGGGAGGTGGTTTTTGGCCATTCTTGGCCTAAAATCACCTCCCTAATCTCTCATATTCAGTCTTTTTAGCTTTTTTCCATAGTTATTGTCTTTAATTTTGAATAAAATTTCTTTCTTGGCCATTTATGGTCTAGATCTAGAAATTATTTTCTATTCTAGTATCTTAATTTCATTAGATCTGATCTAATCGAAATTAAGAGTAGTTTTTTTTCATCGTTAGAGATGAAATTGTTTTTTGCGATGCAAGCGACTTGGATCTCTAAAACAGTTAGAGCCACCATCTTACGACGGATTTCACCATATATCGGTATGTTTTGCGTCAATATCGATGATGTCTTTAATGTTCAAGAGAAGAGATATATCACAGAAGATGTGATTAGGTACTTTAACGATGAAGTTATAGCTGCTAGCTGTAGCAGTCGTGCGATTAAAGTTAATATTATCATGGCAAGCGAAGCTAATCTAATTCCCTTTATTTTAAAGGTTGTAATGGATGCCTTCAACAACAACTCTTTGCTTTGTAATATTATCAGTTTGATAGCAAATGACTACTTTAGCTTAATTGAGATGCATAAATGTTGTTTTAATAGAAAATCTCATGTGGTAGCATATGACTATTTTAGTTTATCTAATTGGTTGGGGCATGTCCCTCCGATTATCAAATTCTATGTATTGGCTGATCAATCAGCTTTTGATTAATAGAACTTTTTATCTCAAAAAAAAAAAAGTCATTTTTCGGCTACAACCTTAGCAAATTATGACTCCGTATATGTATTTGAAATAAAAATAAAAATTGATGTCCAAATACGTGTAAAGTTAGTGACTTTTTATAACACTAAGTCTTTTAAAAATTAGTACTCCGATATTTTAGAAGTTGATTGAAAAAGTATTTTTTTAGTTGCTCTTTAGTTATCAAATTGTTAATTAAATTAAATATAATTATTTTGCTAATTCAAATTGATCATTTAATTGTTGATCAAATTAAAATTAATTTTATATCAGATTATTTAAAATTATATATAAATATAGATATTTTTTTACAAAAAATTACCATTAATCTTTTATTAATATGATAATAATAATCAAATAAGTATGTTGTTGCATATATAATAATTTGAAATTAGTTAGAATTAATGTCATTTAAAGATCGAAATTGTAATTAAAAAAAATAGACTCTAAATAATAAATTTATATAGGCTTAGTAGTGACAGAAAAACCAAACCTTCTAAATTTTTAAAAATCTATCAAAGTCTTTCAATAATTATAAAATTATCCCAATTTAGTAAATTGGTTGGACATCTATCCAAATTTCAAAATCAATATAATTTTTTTTAGAATAGATTTATCTAAACCATATGACTTTCCAATTGGAAACTTTTTACTTTCTAAAATTATTTTTAAAAGTTAATTTATCCAGACCATATGACATCTCAATTGTAGCTCTTCTTCTTTCTACAATTATTTTTTAATTATATTTTCAATTGTCACGTAAGAACAATTAAATTTAAAATTTTAAAAAAATTGATAGATTTTCAGCAAATTGATCAAATTGGTATAGATTTACAATTTTTAAAATATTTGGATAGATTTTTTAAAAATTTAAAAAGTTTGACTTTTTAGCATCATTAAGCCATTTATATATCATTATAGTGCTAATGTTTTTATGTATAACTGTAATTCGGGGATTTTTTTAACTGATTTTTTAGCTGATCTTTTTATGATCGACATTTTTTTTCCTTTTTCTTGTTTGTAATGAATCAGAGAGCTTATATCCCTCAGATCTATTTTTTTTAGAGGAATAGGATAAAAGGAATTTTTTTTCCAATTCTTAATCAAGGAGTTGAAATTCTAACTTAATTTGATCGCATTATTTTGAAAGGAAAGTGTTACTTACCAATTAAATTGACACAATACAGAAGGATTATAATAAACGATTCAATAATTTTCTTTTACACTATAAATTTTGAGGTTTGTTTCAATTATAACGTGTATTAAGATTTTCAAAATTAGCAAAAAATTATAACATGGCTTGTCAATTGTCCAGCATTTCTATAAAATTTTCTAAGTATGTTCTATGAAAATTTTCAAGTACTTGTGTACATACATACAAAACCAATATTTTTATTGTTACAAATGACTCCACAAAAGAATTACTAATCTTCACCAGCTATAAGTAACTACACTGAATAAATCAAATTAATAAAATAATAAAACAATGAGATAATAGTTAACCATCATAAATTTAAAAAAGGCTCTGGTTATGGTTATATTATAACCATTCATCAGTTTCCTCCACCACGAGGGCTCGGACCAGAATGCTTGATCCCGCCAAGTGTTGTCGGAGCATTAGTGGGGTGGCCGTGACCAACGCCATCGCTGGGACCAGAATGTTTGATCCCTCCAAATATTTGAGGAACACTAGTAGTATGGTGGTTTCCGGCACCACCATGGCTAGGACCAGAATGCTTGATCCCTCCAAGAGTCCGAGGAAACCTAGTGGTATACGAGTTTCCAACACCGGGAGCTGGCCCAGAATGCTTCATGTCTGAGACCACAATAAGTGGACGAGCTTCAGAAATGGAAAATGTAAAGCTAATTACTTGGAGAACAAGAATAAGAAGAATGAAGCTGAAAGACTGTACGAAACGTTTCGCCATTGATGTATTGCTGTTTAATTAGATAGTCTGTTAATTATGCTGTGATGGATTGGACATGCTTATTCATGGCTGCATTCACTGGTATATATAGAGAGAGCTAGTTTGCATGCAACGCAACGGCAAATCCTGTAATTGTCTAATTAAGTTGGATTTAGTTAGGTTTGAGGATTGACTAGCAAAAAGATTATCATTTTTGAGAAATTAATAAAACACGTGATAAATTGATTTTATGGCCAATAAGATGCCGCCACCCAGTTGCCAATTGAAGGGAGTGGACAACATTAGTCCATGGGTCTGAAAAAATTGCATGAATTCAACAATTTAAAACCTGAAGGTGTTGTCCAAACACTAGCTTTCCACAATTATAGTTCTCCTTTAAGGTTTCTTTGTTAGTATGGTTTTTACTTTTCTACCTCTATTTTTTCTCTTTTTAGAATTGATTTGGCCCATGGGATTTTGCCTGGCGTAATTGCAACCGTAATATCTAATCCTAAAGGCAACATAAAGTAGTGCATTAATACTCTTTCCATGAAGCTAACATGTTAAGATAATTCCCGTTAAAAAAGAAAACATGTTAAGATAATTGGGCTGGATCCTATGAATGATACCATATGTGACGTTTTGCGTAATATAATGAGTATTTGTCTCATACAACTGTTGCGTTATGTCATATTAATTTATACGAAGTCAATGAACATTTGCAATATAAAATCTTTTTATTATAACTTATTTCTTTAATTATTAAATTTTCCACATAGCTAATGCAATGGTTTGTGCTCGCATGGCATATCGCAACGGTTGTGTTGTATAGTTTTTCTAATATAATTTAAAAGATTAAGCAAATATTAAACTATTATTATTGGTAACTTTTGGTATATGCAGAAATTCCGACGAGTCAAATTGAATAGATTGTCAATGACTATATTTCTCCCAACAACATATATTTGCGAGGCTGCGGATAGTGGGACTTGAAGAATGAACCAAACAAAATATTCCACTATTTTCTTGACCAGTTGCCTCGAGCTTTTGTTTGAATAGTACTATGGATTAAGAAAATATGACCAACACTCATAGTACTCCCAGGAAAATATGTTATAGTAATACAAATTAATCCCAACTTCTATGCTGCTTCGCGCTATATTTCCCTTCTATTTCCAGGAACTTACTGAGTTTGGAATATCTGTTCTATACTTGAACATGTATTAGCTTAATTAACAGCACCAAATGGTAGATTAAAAACAGTAGTACCACTAAATTAATCAAGAATTTGCAGATGAAGTGTTAAAAGTAGAGACATAATGCTGAATTTCTTTAGAGACATATAAAGTCAAAAGAAAGCCTGCTTGCCAAATGATAAATTCAGAAAAGAATAAATAGCGGGGAGGAATAGGACAATCCAATGGTAAGACTAAGACAGAAGGTTTTGGTTTTATTTACAGATGGTAAACAAACACCAATTCACTCTCTGTCTCTTACAATTACTCCATGCCAGATAACCAGAAATGGGTCGGGCAGTAGCAGACATTTATTACAACTGGATCCTTTTGGCTCTATCTGTTTGTGCCCATATTCGATCCACCCACCCACCTCTCGCATTTTCTACGGAGAGATTACATTTTCCTTTTCTCCTCGCATCCAAACACGAAATCCCCAACCATTGGAAGCTAAAAATCGGAAAAACTAAAACATTCCTGAATTTGGACATTAAAATTGAACCAACAAGCAAACAACAATTGATTCATTTCATTACAATTCGTTACATATTGCAGATCTAGTTAGTTGAAAACCCAGATTAAATACATCAACAAGCACAAAAACAAAAACAGAAAGACAACAATTTCAATCCAAATTCAGACATAAACATAAAAACATAATATTCGAAATTAGAGTTATTAAAAAGAAACTCTCTATATGTAATTAGTTAAATAACGATGATCATGAGGAAGATCTTCGATTACTGAAGTTCATCTTCTCATAATACCGAATCGAAAGCAAAGACAGAGACAGATGCACCTCATCTTTTCCCCATCTCGTGGGCGGTTTCGACCCAATCATGGGAGCGAACGGAGCCCAAGAAGAAGTAGACGCCGACGAGGTCGAAGCAGTGGAGCTAGACTGCGGCTTAGAAAGCGGCCAAAGGTACTGAGAATGGAGGCGGCGAAACCCACCGAGAGCTAAAACGACAGATCTCAGCTGCTGATTACCGCAGCCGATGTTAGCCCAGTGTCGCGTACAGATCAGCTCCCAGAGCCTCTCGTCCTGCGAAGTTCTATGCCATTGCTTGCTCACACAGGCGGCGCGACCTAAAGTAGTCGCGTCCACATGTTTTAAGACCTCGAAAAGAAGATTCTCATCTAAATTGAAAAACCCAGTAGCCGAATTGACATCTTCAAATTCATTCTCCTCGTCTTGTTTGATCTTCTTCTTCATTTTGAGATCGATTTCAGTTAGGGTTTCTATTGAGCGCTTCATGAAATGGGATGAATGAATGAAAATGGAGATGAGGGGAGGTTGGGTAAAATGGGAAAGGGAATGGGACCTGCTTTTTGGTGGTTATCGAAGAGGACAATCTTAGAAATGAATGCCTTCTGCATCTTTGCTTAATTGACCAATTTGTCCTGCCTTGTGTTTTTCTTTTTTTCTTTTTATTTCGGTCTTATTTGTTTTGCTTTTATTATTTTTAGGTTTTGTTTTTGTTTGTTTCTTTGTTTTGCTCATTTATCTACTCCTACTTGTCCTATTGCTTCGTTTTCTTCTACTATCAAAGATTTACAAAGTAGAAAATATTTTCATTTTATTATTTCATTTGTTTATTGTTTATTTATTCAGTTATTTCCAATAGCAGACAACTATCAGGTTATTTGAATAATTTTTTTAAAAATAATGGCTGTTAATTTATTAAATTAATGATGGTATATATTTGATTTGAGAGATATTTTATGGTCAAAATTTATAAATTTTATATAATCTATAAATTTAAACAAATTCATCGTTTGATATGAAAAATAGTAAAAAGATCTCCATAAATTTTGAACACTTATAGTCCTCAAAAGGATTTTATTTGATTTATTTTAGAAAGTGAAAAATTTGAAATCCACAATGTTTTTTGTGCATGATAGATCATTATATGTATTTATTATTTTAAAATTATCTCTATGGGTTAATTGACTTTAATTTTGTTCAAATAATAAAATCTTTATACTCCTGAATTCCACTTTTTTTTTATTATTGGGGACGGAGAAGTGAGGTATTATGTCATAAATTTCACACTTTAAGAGGTTGAACACAAAACCTCTTAAAATGACATAAATTTCATATTTTATAAATTTAAATTCATAAATTTCACTGGATTTATAAAAAAAATTGTACTCTCCATCCAACAGTATATAAAGTAAGTGGGATATTACTGGTGAATACTTAAATCTTTTGAAAAAATGTTTATTTATTTTTTAAAATATAAATCTATTAGGAGTTTTGCAAATAAAAATAATCAGCTATAAAGTAAAAAAAAAAGTAATTAAAATTTAGTAATTTCAAGGAAAAAATTATAGGTTCAAAAACATAATTATATATAAAAAAAAGTGTGACATATGCTTCTAAAAGGTTCAAACAAAAAAAATGATGAAATCCTATGGATAATTTCAAAGTAGAATATTGAAGACAAGATCCTTTGGAAATCTCAAAAAATAATGAAAAGTTCTCTCTGCATAGCTTATGGAAAAGATTGATTTAGGAAAATTTGGCATTCTCTAATATGGTCACATTTTTATGTGTTCTTTCATTGTCTGGCTTGCAATGATGAACAAAATGCAAATAAGAGAAGTATTTCAAGTGAAAAATCATTTCCTCTGATGTTTGTCCTTGTTGCAATAAACACCCTGAAATCATAAGTCATCTGCTCAATCTGGTGTTGATGTTTACAAATTAGCTTTTTTACAAGAAGAATCAGAGAAAACCCTACTTTGCTCGATTGACGACATTGAATTTACGAGCTGCATTTTCCTACATTTGGCGGCACTAAAATAAAACTATTTTCAATCGAAGGATCTTATTTTGAGATCAAATGTTTTTCAAAATTAAGAATGTTGTTGAAGTTAGAATCTTGAGTTTTAATTAGAAAAATGTAATTAGTTAGCTTGCTTTGCGAGTTTTGATATGAGTTGTACAAATTTCTCTCTTTCACAATACAAAATTCTATCTCATTTGCAATACGATTGCTCTTTTTAGTAAGTGACAAAATAAGTTGATAAAAGAAGTAGCAATTTTAGAATCAAACTACTATCAACTATATATTTTAAATATATTTACGTTGTCCAAATTCATCAACGAAGAAAACTTTTATCTACTTTTTCTCCTTTTAGAACGCTATGCAACAAAACTCCACCATCGAAGTTTGGAGGGGTGTTTTTACCCTTTTAGCCAAAAAATTACTTACAACTCCGCCGTTATATATATTTAAATTTTATCTAGATATTTTCATCAACAAAATATTTACTTATGTAATTTGGTATGTGTGTATTTGTATTTTTTAGGTCTATTTGGTTTGCATATAGGTTAGATCAAGAATTTTATAGTTGTTTTTGAACTTTAGTCTAATCGAGTAAAAACACTACCTGAATGCAAAGTCAATGTTTTTGTACTTATAATCATTATCTTTTTATTTAGGGAGAAATTAACATTGATTTATGATGTTTGGAAAGAATCGAACAATAGAATTTGAAAATATGTCTATAAACTTGTAGCAATCTTGATACTAATTTACAAACTAGGCTTATAATAGAAAATAAAAAATAGAAATATACCAGAAATAAATTTGAAGTCAATAAATAGAAGTATAATTTTGTCCTACTATTAAATTATACTTTGATGGTATCATTTTGAATGCTTGGGATGAAGTTTTAGTTCTATAGAGTGGTTATATATATTAGCATAAATTTAGGAATTGTGCGGAATTGTGTGGAATGGCAATTTCTTACTTTTACTTGTTTGAATTGTTGTTTTGCTGCAATGATTCCTGGCAATATTTTTTAGAATCAATCTGGACGGCGACGTGTTTGGCATCATATAACTCTGCGTTATCTCCAACCGTATCTTTTTATCAATTACCTAATTTGTGATGAAATTAGGCTTAATTCGTCATTTTGTCACTAACTTTATACCATTTCAACTAACATCCCAATTTTTCAATTTTGCTTTTTTAATCTTTAAAATTAGTGTTTTTGTAATTATTTGATGTCTTTTGTTCAATTGGAACAATATCTAGTTTTTGGCTCGACTTTTAAATTTCAAAAAATTATTTCCGATTTCTTGAAACCACTCCAAAAAAGAATCTTTCGTGTATAATCCTGCATAATTTCAAATGTTATCAGTTCCGGTACGTAGATCAAATAAAATAATACTAACATGAACACATTTTTTTAAAAATGATGTGTAATAAGATTAATATATATTTTAACATGCGGACATGTATTTTTTTATGCATTTGAACCACATCTTTCAATTTAACCTCTCTAATATTTCAATTTCAATACTTTTAAATGATATATTTTATTATATTAAGAAGATGAACTTTCTACTTAATTTTTTAAAATAATTTTTAATTTTTTTCAAAAAGTTAATTTTGTTATCTTTAATTCAAAAAAGAAAAATTAATTAATTTATAAAAAAAATGTTACATTTAAATTTCATTTTTTTATATACAAAAAAAAACATCTAAAAATAAAACCAACTCAAAAAATAAAAACACTTAATTTATAATTCTTAAACGGAAAACAAAAATATGTTGTCAAAACAAATATAACAATTTTGTATTTAATTTTAATTTTATATAATTGTCGATTTTTTTGGTTAAAAACCCATAACCTTAACTTTTTTTTATCTTTTATATTTTTTATTCATTTGACTCGCCGTCTTTCAGTTTAATTCATGTAACCTCTAATCATCGAATCAGGTAGTAGTCCACTTAATTTTTTTTGCCACATCAATGTATTTGTGCCTCAGTTTCTATTTTAAAAGTCAAACAATACAATCTAAAAATTGAAATATCATAGTGATCAAATTGAAAGATGGGGAGCCATATGGATAAAAAGGTATAAATTCGTTGGTCAAATTATATATTAAGCCAATATAATTATACACTCTTCTCTAAATGCGCAACTTATACTTTAGTCATCTATCATAATAATGTCACTAAAATTATTAGATCTTGAGCTTGAGATATGATTATAGGAATTAAAAATACATCAAAACATATACTCTAATATTAAAATTTCAATTAAGAAAAGACGTAATGAGTTCATAAAAAAAATGATTGATGCATTTTATTATCGGCTGGGCCAATTGCAGAGCGGCTAATCGTTTGGGTTTAAGGAGCAGCACTGAGAGTTGATGTAATGGGTAGGTTAAATTGACATTTCTTAGGAATTTCAGGTGGAAATTCAAATGATGCTTCCAATTTGGAGTTTCAAACGTTGGTCAATCAACGTCAGGCGTCAGCCGCCCGGCAGCATGTTGGCAGAGTAATAAACATAAAAAACAATTCGCTTTTTTTTTTTTTTTATCAAAATCAAAAATAAAAATAAAACAACAATTTAACACTATATGAATTCATTTTATTTTGCTATTTTATTTTGAGATATCAGCAAAATAAATTTAATATTTTAACTTTGTAGAGATTAATTACATTATTTAAAACGTTATAAAATAAATTCAAACTTTTCTATTTCTTATATTTTGTAGCCCACATCATTTTTCGGCAACTTTTTATATATGTGGCATCCATAATAGATACATGTACTGGTATGTTAAATCCTAACGTTTTAAATACATGTAAAAATATATTTAAAGAAACACACATATATACTAAAAAAATATTATATAAAAATAATAAAAAATTCAGTACAAATAATAAAAAATGCAAGTAATTGTAACATTTACAAATAGAAAATTAAAAATTAAAATAGAATATATTAGAAAATATAATAATAAAAAGTTAAAATTAAAATTAAAATTATAAAATTTGCATATATATTTTGTTATATGATATAATACTATGTACATTTATATAAATGGTTTAAACAGGTTATTTTTGAAGTTAAAAAATTCTCAATAATTTTTTTATATCGATGTGAATAATGAAATTCTATATAAAATAAAAAAAGCCAAAACTATAAAATAAAAATTTATAAAATTGGGCTGAAGTTGATTTGCTTTATATATTGGGGCCTCTATTATGAAGCTGGGTTGAAAGTGCCCTCACTTTCTTAAAAACAATCAATTACAACTAATATCATAATACTATTATTTTCATTCGATTATTAACAAAAGTGGCACGTATAATTTTAAATTGCTTAAAATTATATTTTAATTAGATAAATATTCTACGACATCTAAAAATAATAATAACAAAAAAGACGAACTAAGCATAGATAGTATTTAAATATTGTAGCATTAGTTAAGATTTAATGAAGGATAAGTTAAAAAATTGACTCGAATATTTCAAAATTTAATAAAAGTAGATAAATTTATACTTAGTGTATTAAGAGGATAGCTTTTCGACTTTTTTTATAAATTTATTTAAAAAAATAAGCTTACAAATCTATTCGAATTTAATAATTTCAGAAAATTTTATTCAAATTTTTAATTAATTTAATTATTCAAACTTTCAGTTGAATTTCTATACTAATTTATTAATAAGAAAAATCAATTTTTTAAAATTGTAAAATGTAGCTGTTAATCCAAAAATAAATAAATAGAAGCAACAATAAAATTCAATTATAAATTTTCTATTTTCGTGGTTGAAGTAAAAAAGATATAAGCTTGAAGTTTGAAATAACCAAAAAGACAAATAACTATTGAACTAAGGTGAAAAATTACTAAATCAATTTAAAAAATTGGTTAGAATCGCAATAAAATTATCATGTAATTTGACATGCTTGTAAATTTTGAAAGCTTTAAATAAATTTCTAAACAATAACAAATATTTAACTTGTTCCTCCAGGGGGTTTGGACGGAAAATCAACGAATATTTATCGAAAAATTGTCGGAAAATAGAAAGGGAAAAAATCTGCTCCAGCACTATTAATCAAACCTATAATATAAATACATTGTTTCATTTTATGTATCTTCTAAGCTAATTGCATAAGAATTTTATAATTTTTAATATAAAAAGTTCCAATCATAACAAAGAACGGAGAAAATAGTCATTTATACCCTTAATGTTTGACTACAGAATCAAGTAAGCACTAAATGTGCGGAAAGGTTCGACTATTCTCCCAATATCTTGAAAAATGAACAAACAGACCCCCCATTTTTGATAATCAGACCCCCAACGTTTCATTTATTAGTCAAAGTGGGTGCCTGATTGTTTACTTTTTAAGACGGCGAGGCATACTTGAACCTTTCCGAACGTTGAGAGTTTACTTGATCCTGAAGTCAAATTTTAGAGGTATAAATGATCCTTACAATCAAGAAAAATTATTGTATAGACTTAGTTCACCACGTCATTTGTGAACTAAGCAATCACATTATAACAGATCATTAAAATGATGGATTATCGTAGTATTACTATTAAAAAGTACAAAAAAATAACAAACAGAATTATAATAATGCCATCATTTTAATGACGTATTATGATGTAATTAGCTCAGTTCATAGATTACGTGGTGGACTAAATCTATGTAATAGTTTTTGATCAAAACTATCATTTACACACTTATAGCTAAGGTAGAAATAAAAATGATGAAACAAAAAACAAAGTCGCTGTAGTATATTTTTCTGAACACACTCAAAATGAAACCCTGAAAAGATAAACGTTATTCATCCTTTGCCTCGCATAATTTTGGTATTTAGCATTTAGACAATAAACAGACTTAAAAGGAAAAGCTAAAGTAATTAGGTCATGGTGATCTTTGCGGGATCTATTGATCGTTAATGGCCGATCCCACCGGGACTAGGACCAGTACCTCTCCGACTTGGACCGGAATAAGCTGGTGGTATGTTGAGCGAGTTGAATGAAGAAGAAGGTCTGGAGGCGTCCACTTTTGCGGAATAAGTAGTAAGAAGAAGAAGCAATACACTAATAATGAAGCTAAATGAAAATAAAAGATGAGATGCTGTATGCTTCATTCTCATTCTCATTCTTGTGGGGATGCAAGGTGCAATTTTGTTGAGAGGAATACTTTGTTTTCGGTGGGTGTAAACTATAAATAGGAGTAGAAATAACGCGG
Organism: Mercurialis annua; assembly: GCF_937616625.2. Lineage (NCBI taxonomy): Eukaryota > Viridiplantae > Streptophyta > Magnoliopsida > Malpighiales > Euphorbiaceae > Mercurialis > Mercurialis annua. Next base: position 71,435,590 of record NC_065570.1, read on the forward strand.
GACATGTGTTTTTTGACCTTGTAACAAAGTCTTTTTTAGATTCTTTGGGTTCTTATTGGCGTTAGAATAAAATAAATAAAACTAAAAATTAATGTAAGAGGAGAAATGAGACAAAAAAAAAACATATAGTAAAATACTTAAAATATTATAAAATAAAACTAATCACAATGAGGCCTTTATTATAGGCTTAATTACTTAAAAACCACCCACCTTATAATTTTTTTTCATTTATACCATGACCTAGGAAAATTTTCAATTGTACCCTATTTTTGATTTTTATGTTTCATCTCTACCCTAATGAGTTGAATTGACCTATTTTCTTTTAAAAAAAAGTTTAAATTAGTCCTTCATTTTTAACCTATATTCTAATAAAATGTTAATGTTAATCATTTATGTATCTTATTTTTAATATTTTCATCTTTAAATTAATTAAATTATCAAAAAAATTACTCTTGGGGTACAAACGAAACGTAAAAATCGAAAATAGGGTACAAATGAAAATTTTCCTAGGTCGTGATATAAATGAAAAAAAAGTTACAAGGTGAGTGGTTTTTAAGTAATTAGGCCTTTATTATAACAGATTTATCATGATGAGAGACCAGCCACTAAAAAAGTAATTGTAAATATTTTAAATATGGATTGGATTTAAATCCATTTCAAGTGTATTAATAATTCTATACGGTCTCATATGACTATAGAGCTGGCAGATGAGATTAGAATCATTAAAATATTTAGAATTTAGAGACATACTGTATTAAGGAAGAGTAATTATTATTTTCCCTTAATTATTTGTTCTGTCACTTAATATTGAAATTTATCATGAAATCGACATTTGATTAGTATATTCCCTCAAGTATAATTGCGATTGGACATCCAATGATTTCATGATAAATTTTAATATTTTTCCTTAATTGTACGTACAGAATTATTCAATTTTTTTTTTGAGTGAATATTCAAAATTAAAATTAGCGATAAATTTTTTCATTGCTAATTCCCGGTTTGGCAGCGGTCCAATCAGTTCAATGACTGGTTTATTCGGTTCAATTAGGTCCAAACTGGTCCAACCGAATTTTTGGTTTTTTAAAGTGGACCATTAGCCAAATTCTGGTTCAACTGGTCCGACCGGATGATCTGGCCCACTTTTTAAAACAGACTTGATATAAGTTAAAATTCACACTAACCTCCTAATTTGAAAATCAGACGATATAATTATTTTTTATTTCTTTCCGTTAATCGTTTAAACTTTTTGATCAATTTTAGTGTTAATTAAATCAAAAAATTTAATATGGGAATTCAAAAAAAAATTCAATTTAGTCTTTAAACTAATATTTTAATATGTACAAGTAAAAAATATATTATTATAAAATTTAATGATTTCAATTGAAATTTTTAAATTTATATCAAAAATAAATTTAAATACCAAATTGATTTTTTTTTTGTCAAGTATCTTAACTTAGTTGACTATTATATATAAACAAAAGGACTAAAACATGTAACATGCCAAAATAAAAGGATCGACTGCTATAATATATCAAACCACAAAGGGTATGTAGCATATATTTCTTTAATTAATGGTTGACTAATGAAAAGTTTAATCGAAAAGTATTTCAATATAATATTATAAAACTGGGGATATTTTAGTGTAATTTTGAAATATTAAGATCTAATTAGTCTAATATGTCAAATCTCAAAAATCTGAAAGTAATTACCTCAAAGATTAGGTATATAGATCTTTTTTTCTATCTTCAATGTTGCATAGTATCTGTTCATACACAGGTCTAAAATAGGAAACATTCGTTTGAAAAATTGCACACTTGATTCAACGGAAAACATATAATAGGCTAATATGAAACCATGATTGGCACGCCGGATGGGTTGCTATCTGAAAAAACACAGCAAGAATGATTGTCTGTATTGTAGGACTTGAAACTGAAATCCGAGTCTTACATGAAATCCAAGAAATTGTTAATTAATCTCCTAATTTTTCTTGCCGTGCATCATGCACAAGGTCGTCTTAAGTCATGGGATGTTATATATTCACTCCGTCCATAAAAAAACAAGCTTATTTGATTACACATATTAAAAAATTTAATTTATTTAGTTAGAATAGTACTAATTCTCTGCATTTATCTTTTAAGGTATTTTTATTAATTAATAACTCAAAATCTCTCATAAAGCAAATACAAAATTATTTTTAATATTGAAACTATCAAAGTCATTATAAATTAATTTAATTGACAAAAACTAATTAAAGTAAGGATATTTTAGATATTTATTTAGTTAATTAACAAACATATAATTTGAGACGCATATTGTCTTTTGTAGATGGAAATAGTAGTATTTATTTTAACAATTAAGTAAGATTTAAGAACAACAAAGTCATCTACATATCTAGGGATGTGCATTCTAAATTTCCAGCCGATTCGATTGTCAAATGTTAAAAGCGATTGATTATGGAGAAAATAAAAACTGAACTGAACTAAAGAAAAAAAATCAATTTGGTTTGGTTTTTGATTTAACAGGTAATATCTTTCTCTCTCTCTACACACACGTTTAAAATTAATAAATATAATGATTAAAACGGTTATGAGATATTAAATTTTGAAAAATTAAATATAAATAAAATGGTAAGAAAATAGTGTTATTCTTAAAAAGTTTTTTTTTTTTTCAAAAATTACTATAATACATATACTTCGGTCTATTTTTCAGTTTTTTAAAATTGAAAAGCGAATCGAATCAAAAACTCTGGAAAGTAGTACACCAAAGCCGATGGTTTTTTGGTTTGGTTCTGCTAGGTGCACAACCCTGCCTATATCATCACTATTAAAGGGAAAAAGATTTATTATAAACACAGTAATGCAAAATATATAGCTATATGTATCACGAGGTGGATTGCGATGGACAAATTAGAAACTGTTTTGGCAGTAACATATAAAATTGATGTCATACAGTTGATTGCACATGCCAAATTTTATTAATTTTTAACACATTTAATCATTTTGGAAGGAGACATAGAAAATCAAGCAGTCGCTGTATAATCATTGTAAATAGAATTGTGTTAAGTTGAGAAAAAATATGTCACGAATTATATAATTTATTATCTTTTTTTATTTTTGGCATCACAGTTGCGTTTTTTTATTTGGGGTCAAAAATAGCCTACTCTAATTATTAGCGGGGGTAAGCGGGAGTTAATGTTAGACATATTTCTAATAGGCACATTGTCCGTGAGTGTTGAGGGTTCCCAACCTCATATACATATCATTAGAATTTGACCAACTGGGCTAAACCTTGGAGTGTAATAAAAATAAATTTCCTCCACCATGAGATTTAAACTAAAAATTTCAAAGTAAAACAGAATTAAAATCACCTAAAAAGGATCCATGTGAAGAAGAGGGGAGTTTTTGAAACATTTACACAATAGACTAATTAGCATTGGCATGATAATGTTGATTTTTCATTTTAGGACTTTTGGACACGAATATATGCATTGCAAACCGTACGCATGGCACCACTTTATATATTTTATGTCAAGAATTTAATATAATTGGTCAAATCTATTCTCGAAATATTATAATTACTTGATAAATGAAGATGCACATTTAGCAAAAACAGATAACTAAAATGTAGCAGCTTAAATTGCACAAGTATACATGCAGAGCAGCTAGGTGCGGTTTCACACCAATTTTCATTTCCTGCTTTTTATTCAAGGCACCGTTTGGATTAAAAAAATTTGGATGAACAAAATTTCTAAATTTTACATAATTTATAGATTTCATCAAAATTCATTCTTGGTATAAAAAAAATGGCATGACAATACATGCAGCGACGGAGCTAAAATTTCAACATAAAAAGGAGCAAATTGTAATATATAATATCTAGAGTAGACAATTTTAAAATTTAAGAGAGGTTAAATTATAAAATATTAAAAAAAATATTGGTGCTAATTTCAAAAAATTTAAAAATTTGGAGGGGATCATGACACTCCCATGTCTTTCCCTCCCTCCGTCATTGAATGCATAGATTTTCAAATTTTTTCATGCTCTAAAATTTCTCATTTAAATTCTCACCTTAAGGGTTGAAAAATTAAAATCTATTAAGTATTTTTTATGAATGGTAGATTGTGCTAATATTAAATTATTTTGAATATATTATATAAATTCATAATTTTATATACATTTCAAACAGAAAAATTTATAAATCCATGTATTTCACATTTGATTTTAAATCGGTGAATTTAGTAAAATTTATTGATTTTAAAACATCTAAGTGGGTCTAAGGGATAAATATAAGAGTTTATGTTTCGAAAAGCAAAAAGTTGAACAAATATGTTGAAGAAGCATATCCTTATGCTCCTTCGTTAGAAAACAAGTTCATTGTTTCGACCACTCGAGTTCAAAAGTTTTGAATAGCGACAACTGGCTGAGGAATTTTTTTTGCTTTAGCATTAAAACCCAAACCCAGGGCGGAGCAAGTCTTATAGGCTGAGATAACCATCACCCCCGATTTTCTTTTTAAAATACATTTACTCCCTTAATTAACTTTAAGTTTTTTTTTCATCAAAAATTTTTTTTTAGTTCTTTTTTATAAAAAAAATATGATTGCAAAAGTTTAACTTTTGTACAGTTAGCCTTACTAAATCTTTTTCGATTCGAATCAGCTCTCCATTCTAGAATTACTATCTCCGCCCTTCCTTGACCCGATGATTAGCTCTACCGTAAAAAAACAAAATGAACACACATCTCGTACACTATGTTTAAGGGTGTGCATTATTCGGATATCAATTGATCTATTAACCTATCTAGCAAAAATGTAAATTTGATATTGTATGTGTTTGGTTAAGTTAATTTGGTTATAGTCAAAAAATTTGAAAATCTAGGCTAGTAAATTGGTTCTCTTTGATTTGTAATATGAAATTGGTAAATTAACCATGCAAATTGACCAAGTTACACACATTTACACCATTATTTTTAAGAGCTTAAATTTAAATATCACTTTACGATATTTATCACTTGAATTTATATGCAATGAATAGAATCAAATGTATAATTTTAGTTTTATTCTAATTCAGTTTGTCTATATTTTAATTAAATAATTTAAAATATTTCAGTTTCGATTTAATAACCGAACCAACCAATGCAGAACTTCCACCGGCTACATTAGCTTGCGTTGCTAGCTAGACTTGTGCTGTTTTCCTTTTTCTTTCTATATATATAGTTAAACATTATATATTATGATTTTGGGAAAATTAAAAGCCAACGCATGCATAAGTGACACCTATACGTACAAGTTCACTTTTTGCGTCCTTCCCCGTCAGGCCCACGGCCACCTTGCCCCACCACCACCCAACCACCGTCTTTCAGTCGGAAAGATGATGACAGTTTAACCTAACAATTTTCCCATAATTAAAACCTTTTTTGACAGCCATAAAAATTCCTCTTACAGCGTTGACCACACGGTTTCGAAACACAGACCGTGTGAAACCATGCAAAAAACATATAAAATTTCAAAATACGTTCTCTTTTTGACACTACTAAATCACATATAATATGTACATATACATAATGTAGAAAGCTAGTGAGCTTGATTCCTTGGTATACATTTTCTTGGTCATGACTTACGTAATATGCGTATTAATTAATTAATGTGCTCGAGACTGTGCAAAGTCAAATTGAAACAACAAATAAATCAAAATGCATGTTTTTTTTTTTCAAAAGTGAAAGCCCATTTGTTCTGTCTAGCTAAACGAGTTCTCAACTGCGAAATTTGTCTGCATCGCACAAATGTAGAAAAAAGAGCATGCCCAGTCAATACTACCCTACCTTTAAACACAGCCCTCACCGTCCTCATAGTTTATATAAATATATGCATACCTTAGCTGCATATCAAATACCATCATCACCAACTCTTACTTACCTATATTCTTCTGTCTAACTAGTTCATAAACAAGCTCAAGTTCTTAATTATTCGACATGGCAATCACTCAACGAAGCACAACGACAAATTTCTTTGTTTTGGGTGTTTTTCTATTGCTGTTGTCGACACAGACCAGTGTTGTTTATTGCAGAGCTCTTCGTTCGCCAACTAGTATCGGAACGGCCGAGAATTGCGACCAGATAAATGGTGGCGAAACAGCCGGTGGTGTGGCTTCATTTGGTGTTTCAGCTTCCAATAATTCTAGCCGTACGGGATCGTTTGCTAGAAGCTTGATGTTTAAATTGGCTTCTGGACCAAGCAAAAGAGGCCCTGGACATTAATTAACATTAATTACTCCCTCTTAATTAATTAGACCTTTAAGCAAATCATTTTGTAATCGATTTTTTTATTCTCTATGTTCATTTAGACAGTATAGAGATTGTTGTTAATTTGTTTATTTTTCTTTGCATCCTCTCTGTAGAAAGGATTAATACATTATACATGTAATTGTTAATTAGTTTGAGTTAAAGGAATTAGTGATACGCTATTGATATGAATTGTACAAAATTCTGACGATATCATGTTATAATAATATATTGAGTTATGTTTATGTTCATAGCATGTGCACTCTAGAGATAAACATTGATCACAAAATAGAAAATGTTTAGTTGTTTATTTCTTGAGCAACTTAATTTTGACCAAAATCAACTATGAATTCCCTTACGCTAATTTACACCCAAAACTTTGTTCTCAATCCCACCCGGAAATTACTGCTCATTTGAGCGTCAGGAAAAATATGACGCGGTAAGATCTAATTATTACCTCGACTCAATTTAATTTGAAACACTAAAAGAATTATTTTTCTTGTAATTTTTAGGTTGGGTATTTGAATTGAAAGATGTCGGATAATTTCGCACAAGAATATGAAGCTGACTGATACAGTAGATGGCGAACTAACCTAATAAGTTTTTTAAGCAGACTCTTTTATTGTGTTTTGCTATAGCTAAATTTCTCCATTCCGTGCAATTGGGTCAAACATCACCTAATATTTCATCTAATCTCATACACATATATGTTTATCTTTTTCTTTCATTCCCTTCTTTTCTGCTTAAGAAATGATTACTATATAGCGTAAAGTAAAACTAGATCAATAAATATAGGTTTTGAATGACTATGATCTTGTGGACTGCTAGCTAGAGTTGAATTCAAATAAAAAAAAAAAATTATTTTATATTCACTATAATAACACTAATAATAATAACTTTTTTTATCTATAATAGATAGATATCATTGAAAATTGCTCCTTTGAATCACGCCAAAAATATCAATAGTTGAATTTGAAGCATCATTTCTCTTTCATTTGCTCTCTCTTCTCTTTAAAAACCTTCTTTTCATTTTAATCTTGTAGAGGATGAGAGAAGGTAATTTCCGATGTTAATCGGAAAATCATCTTTTCTCCGCCCAAACCATCACTTATCTCTACGGTACTTTCTCTATATTTATGTCTTTTTAAATTTTTAACCTATACATAGATCTAAAATTTTATTAAGTCTTATTGTAGTTTTTGTTGATTTTTTTTATAATCAAAGGTGTCTTGAGGATAAAATTTCTTTTAAATTTTTTTTTAAAAAATGAAGATCGAAAAACATAAAATTTCAACGGATCTAGCGGTTCGAAGATAATTTTTTGATTAGAATAACGGGACCAATACCCTTTGCCTTACCACTTGGCCACGCCCCATTTGAATTTCTATTTAATACTAATAAAAACTAATATCGATATTAGCTCGTCGTCAAATTAATAAGATCAGATAAGTCTTATAGTATAAAGTATAAACTCTTAATTCAAATATATTAAAGATGAGACTTAAAAAGTTTGAAACTTTAAAATTCAAACGGTTTTAAGATCGTAATCTCAATATCTAAACTATTTATGTAATTGGATAACCTTTTCATAGTTAAAAATTTGATGATTTTATTAAACAACTCTCATAATTATTTTAAATTAATTCTATTAATTTGTTGAGAAACTATTTATTTATGTAATTTTTATTATTATTAATAGAAGTTCTAACCTTTTAAAAAAAAGATATAATTGAAAAAAAATCGAATTTAATATTTAAATAAAAATGTCAAATAAATTGTTCGCAAATGATAAATCTTAATTTTAAAGCAGGAGGAATGATATAACAATCACCTAATACATATGAAAGTGATGCCTGTAGCCTATAATATTAAAAACATTGGTGAGATTATTTAAAAAAAACATTGGTGAGATTATTCAAAGTTGACTTGTCAACGTGGTACATAATTTTCTCTAGCTACGATCCTTTTGCTGAATAATTATCCAACAGATCGTGTCACGTCATTTGTTCGTACAACAATTCGTTAAAAAAAAATAGAATTGCACTACGTTAAGTGATGGTTGTTAGTGTTTAATTTTTACTCCCTCCATTTTTGTTAGTTATCCATTTTGCTAAAATTATACATATTAAGAAAGTGGAGTTTTTATCTTAAATTATGAGAGTAAATACTTAAATAACCCTACTATTTAATAAATGCTTTTATAAATTGAGTTATAGAGTCATTTATTAAGGAAGGGATAAATTTGGAACATACTAGCTAATGTTATCTTAAATTTCTAAAAAGACAAACTATTAATGAAAAAACACATTTGCCTAAAGTGATAACTAAAAAAAATGGAGAGAATAGTAAATTTATTTTTTCAGCTTACTAGCCGGCAGAGGGGTGGGTCGAACCCGCGCCTTCTACAGATGCAAAGTGAGTATCGCCAACACTTACTTGCTTCGTACAACAAATTAATAAAATATTTATAATATTAAGATGTTTAATAATAAAAATAAAATTTAATATTACAGAACTTCATTGACTTATTGTACAAATAATGCAGCACAATTGTTACCAAAAACAATTATTCCTCAGCTTTCCCACTTAATTTAGTACTTTTCTTGTCTCATTTTAAAAATCTCATTTTTATTTTAAATATTTTATTTCAAAAATTTCATTTTTATTTTTAGAGTAATCTTGCATTAATTTTCTATTGTTTAGTCATCTGAAGAAGAAACTCTATAAAAAAATTCACTTCATTAATAGGAATTAAATATAAAAAAAAACATAACAATAAATGTTTTTTTAATTTTATATAAAATAAACTAAGACTTCTAAAATGAGACGAAAGAAGTTTGTTATTGATATGATAAGCTCATCTCCAATAACGATATTGTTATACGAGATTCACTTGAACAACCAAAAAAACCATGACAATTTGAGAATTACATAAAGTTCGAGATTAGACTAAACCCTAGAGCTTAATTGATATAAATACTCAGTTATTACATCGTGGAAAAGCCTAAACCCTATTATTCAGGATTCAGAGATTATTCATCACGATTGAAGACGGGAGTCAATTAAGGAAGGCGATGATAATTATTATAAGATCAAGTATTGTTTGTGTTCTTTTAACTATGAAATCCATTAATTGATTTTATTTGAAATTTTACTTATAATGACTCGAGAGAGCGGTACATGTGCTTTATGATAGCCTGAACTAAAGTTAGACAATAACCTATAAATCATCTGATTGATAGCATATAATAAATAATCTCTAATTTCTTATCATAAGTTTTAAACCACAGTTAATTCCAACTTCTATTAATTATAGTTTTTTCTATTTGCTTAGTGATAGCTTTTTTTTTTGGATACGATATCCGAACTTCATATTCCTATATTACTTGATTGAATACTGTATATTTACAGTATTTTGCCAACAAATATCAATTTGTATAGTCTTTCTAACTTATCTCAACCTACCACAGCCGATACAAGCCAAAATAATTTATTCTAAATTAAATTACCAATTTAATAGAGTGCTTTGTTACAAAGGGCAACTCTAAAATATAATTATACAAATTATATACAAATCCTAAAATGACATTTATTTATAGATAAGTATTTGTTTTTAAATGAACAAAAAAACAATGGAATGAGCATCAACTATCAGCAATAACTATTGACTATGAGCAAACCACAATATTGTTCAACAACATTAGTTTATTTATTCGTAATATAAATTCATAACTTTTCATTTCATCAGAGATTCATAAAATCGGTGAAACCATATGTTAGCTGTTTTTTCTTTGAACAAAGCGTCAACGCAGCTCTCAGACTTGTATTTAGAGCAAATAAGCCTATTTAACTTTCTTGAGTCCATTAGGTACTTAATTTTTTTTGGATCAGCTATATCATAAAACTCTCTTAATTTAGGTCAAGTAACCTTTTAAATATGTGACTTCTTTGACCCCCAAGACACAAATTTAGGATCTAGTTAACTGATAAAATGAAAAATAACATACTTAATCCGAAAACACAAATTTAAAAACCTAATTAATCAAAAAAAAATTAAAATTAACTTATTTGGTTCAGAGACAACTTTAAGGCAGCATTGATCCTTTTTTCTTTTTTCTTTCCCAAAACTGGTCAAAATAAGAATCAAAACGTTGGCTACTGGACCAACAAAATCAAATCATTCTCTACTTGACCAACACAAGCAAACATATCAAGAATCACAATAGAACATTTTAGCAATGCAACAATCAGCACACCATCAATCTTTTATCGTGTACTCTTAATTCATTAAAATACTCTCCAGAAACAATTCAATGAAGCTTCTTATGCTTACGTCTAAGAACAATTTTTAGGTCTAAGGTAATATCAATCTCACGTTTTACGCTTTAGAGTTGGACTATGTTCCATTCAAATCAAAGAAATCATCCTCAAAATTCAAGATAATACGAATTAAAACAGAAGAGATGATGAAGAGATGCTTATCATCAGAGAAATGAGCACCTAATTCAAACGCCCTTCTATTACAAATCGCAGCATATAGTAAATATAGAAATACTTGCTGAAAGAAACTATATCAGAAATAAGAACCACAAAAGTACCATCTCAACAACAAATAGCAGTAAAAGATATAAGGCATCCATAGCAAACAAGTAAAAGCATATTACGAATTTCATTAATCAATATTCAATAATAGAAGCTTCACTTGTAATGAGATTTAGACATGTTACCAGAATTTAATAAATTTGACAAACAGTGCAGTATTTGCTAGGCAAAAATGGAGGGGACAAAATTGTTGTTGAACTGTAGATATAACTAATTCTAGAGTTCATTCTATTGGCTCCCACTGTCCACACAACCATTTGCAACACTTCAAAAACTGTCATGCAATCTAAGGACTTCAATGATCTCACATCGCCCATCAAAAGTAAAACCAGCAAGAAAGACAAAGCAATATAAGACACACAACTCATTTTGAGGAAACTCACTGAATTCAATTGTCAAAGGTTTAGAGACAGAAAGAAGCTAAAATCGTAATTCTAAAGCAGAAAATACAACAAAACTATTTTTGATTTAAAGACCAAACTTGATAACAGGTAAGGAAAATATACAAACCCAAGAAGGCACAAATTAGAATGTCCGGCCAACTGGTCACGATGGCATTAAACTGTAAACCGAAAGATGGTCATAATATAGTAGTTCTAGTTAAGCATAGATAAACACCTAATGCACAAGCAGCACAAGAAATGGCAATACCTAGTGATTAAGTTAATAAGTAAATTATTCGAAAAATAAAGCTTTAATAAGCAAAAACTGATTCTTATACAGAGAACCGTCAATGCATGCCAACAATAGAAAGAAGAACAGCTGATTACTTTTACGGAGCTTATCGACTAGAGTTGACATATTGGATTCTCAACAAATGCATAGTGACCATCACATATTATTAAATGCAGAATGTTTCTTCTCCTCATAATGATGACAGATAAGCAATGGACAGAGGCATTTTCAATTTTAAGCATTATCGCCCAGTAATTAAAAACAAATTTATGAGGTATAAGAATCAGATATCAGTTGATAAAAACCCATCATGATATAATCATAGAGAAAATCCATAATTTAGCACAAACAGAACTCATAGCACATAACAGGATAAAATAAAAGTAAAAATCCTACAAGATACCAATATGCAGCAACTAAAAACCCTAATTAAGATCAAGCCTCAGCCTCACCGGAAACATCCTTGTGTGCCGCCGCATCAGGGGTTGTAGTCTCCGACACACCATTACTCCCATATTCCGGTCTAGCATGCTCCTTGACAGTGTCTAACATCCGCCTACTGATCTCCTTAGAATAAACCTGTAAGATCTCAAGTCCGTCATCATCAGATGAGGTAGCGGTGTTCGCAACTCCAAAAGCCTCATCCTCCAATTGGCGGGCGGCGGTTTCGGCCTCATCGAGAGGGAGAGTGCCGTAGCGTTTAGTAAGGATTGAGGGAGAAGCTAGGGTTTCGATTAGGCGAGTGATGACAGCATCGCGCGTGCGTTGCGTAGGTGGCCAAATGCTGAGAGAAATGCCGCTAGTGGCTACTTTCTTTGGCGGCTCTTGTTGTTGTGATTCCGCCGGAACCGTCTCTTGAGTGATGATGCTGCCGGAGTCTGAATCGGTCATTTTTTCGATGGATTCTTTTAAATTTAATACGAGGGATTATTTGTTGGAGTGGAGTTAAAAATGAGGGGAAATTGACAGCACTGTGCGTGGGGACATTTATGGGTGAAGATATAATAACGCATTACCTTAGATCTAATATGCAATGGACCGGCCCATCGACTCTCTATAGTGAAAAGAGAAAAATTGACAAATACCCTAGATGTGTGAAAATATTATAAATTTTACTAGAGCAAAAATCAAAGTTGAATAATACATTTACCAAATTTCAGATTGCAAAAATATCAATTTTAATATAAGAAATACGGTTTGCATGAATAAGGAAATCAGCTCTTATAATTTTCAATATCTCCTACTAATGTGCAAACTAACATATTGAGAATATATTTTCAAGAATCTTCAAGATTCATAAAGATAAATAACATTGTATTTAACAAACTTTCTATATATAATGGAATTTCAATGATTCTTTAAAAATGTATCACCATTCTACAAATAGCAAATCAAAAACTCATTAAGAAATCAAAAAAATTCAGCAAATAAAACAAACAAAAAATTATCAAATCAAGAAGGTTAGTGTTCTTAAAATCATGTTTTATTATGTAATTAATTACGAGTTAACTATGAGTTAACTATTAATTTACTACATATGTGATAAACTAATAACTTTATGATATTTGAGAATTACTGTCAACTATAAAAAAGGAAGGAGTGGTTACAAGAATCAAAATCTCCTACAAAATCTCAAAGCATAAATATATAACAATTAACATTCAAGAATCTTTAATAATCCTTAATTATAGTTACTGATAATTTGAATTATATGTCATAAACTGATTAAAAAAATGAAAACAACAAGCATTTGAAAAACAAAAATAATCCAGCAAAACTAGAAATTCATCAACTCATCATAAATAATCAACAAATATGAATACACAATATAAATTCATTTATTTGTAAAAAAACGGATATACTTGTCAGTTTACATGTAGTTAACCATTAATAAATTAAATTTAATAAAAAAAATATTAACATCATAAAATCATTTTTAGATAAATCTAACAATAATATATCATAAAATTAACAGTACACCAAATTAGTTAACTGTCAGTTAACCAGTAGTCACTTATTAATTAACTTTAACTAATAAAAAAAGATAATTAACATTATGATAAGTACATGTTTTAGATAACCAACACAAGTATGGTTAACTAATAGTTAACCGTTAGGAAACATATAATTACCCCCTAATTATTTTTAAAATTATTCAAATATAACAAAAAAAATAACTGAACATCAAATTTCAATTATTTTAAAAATAATCCTACGTATAAAAATAATTGTTAGTTAACTATTAGTCACATATTAGTTAACTGTAATAAAAAAAAAGTAATTATCAATATATATTTATGTTTTATATAAAAATCATACAAAGTTAGCTAACTATTAATTAACCATTAGAAAACATATAGTTAACCTTACAATAATTAACCATTATTTTTACATCATTGCTAATATCCCAATTATTGATATACCATTAGTACACCATTGGTTAACCAACAAAAAAATCAAGTCATAAAATTATAAATCAAAAACTATTGTTGCGTCGCGGATCTGATCCCCGATTCCGATTTGTTCATCATTGCGACAAGAGGTCCCCCATCTGTGATTTTCTGAAAACGGAAAAACCAAAGCGAAAAAAAACGAAGATGGCCGGTACGAACCAGGCGGTGCCAGATCTGAATCTAAAGAAGGATATGTTGATGTCAGAGAAGAATATAGGGATAGGTTGCGGGTCACCGGATTTGAAGAAGGAGACGCTGCTATGAACGGATTGTAACGACGGTGGGCAATTGCGGAGGGTTTATGGTTGCGGAGGGCTTACTACGGCGACATCGACGGTCTTGAGACAAATAATGGTTGACGGCTGCGGCAGAACATAAACTCGATGGTGGCTGCAATAATGGAGTGCTTGCCATTTTAATTTTTGTGTCAACAAAAATGAAAAAGAAAGATTTAGATCATGGTAATAAAGCGAGAATTAAGGCAAGAATCTATAAAGCATATTTGGAAATAGGTATAAGAAAATCAATTGTGATTCTTTTCCTTAATTGTAGCCCGTATTTTTTTCATTTTGAAAGTTTATTTGTTAAAAAGGAAATTTGAAAAATCAAATTAATAAAGTGGAAAACGTAGAAGTCAATATCAACTTTTGCTCCCGTAATATTCTCACTAATTTGGCCAAAGCCCGTACAGGGGCTAATTATCTCTAGTGAAAATTCTAGAACAACCGTTTTCTTTTTCTTTCTTTCTTTTTATCTCAATTTTTCATTTTAAAGAAAATTATTAAAATTTTAATTTCAATGAAAATCATTTTCATTTTAAACTTTCTTAACTTTTCATTTAAATTTAAAAAATAGAGATGGTAATTTTTATTAGCTTGAATAGCTTAATTACTATTAATTTGGCTTACGTGACTCGTCAAATTATATAAATTAATTAAATTTATTATAATTATATCAATTTATTTTATTTATTTTATTTATACTTAATATTAAATTAGTTGGAATTTTAGTTGAATTAGAAAATATTTGTATCGGCTGGATTAAGACTAATAATTATATTAACAAGTAAAGTAATAGGAAGAGTAGTGTTATATTAATTAGATTTATTATATTAATATATTTTAAAGCTATAACCAGTGTTAAATTTTTAAAATTTTTTGTTAAACTAAAAAATATATCATGAGTTGGATTGAATTTATTATCGAAATGTTATTGTATTTTATTTATAATTAATGTTAATATATTTTTATTAGATTGAATCTTATGAATTGAATTGAGTTATTATTATTATTATTATTATTATTATTATTATTATTATTATTATATTATTATTAGCTAGAGATTAGTTAGAGTTTTTATTAGATTAAGAAATATTTTATAAATTAAATTAGAATTATTAATTGTATTAATTAATTATATTAATTAAATATATTAGTAATTAAAATTTTGCCATGCTTTTGTATATAGTATATGTATATACAGTTAGACTAAGATAAAAACAAATTATATAATTTCAAATTAATGTATATTTATCCTACAATATAACATTCCGCATTTGGGACTTCTAAAGCAACCTTCTTTTACTTCTTTCAAAGGTGAATAAAAAATTTAGCTAAATGAAATTAAAATATAATGATCAATTTAAAATTTAAAGATCAATATAAAATTAAATTAAATTGAATAAAGTTTGATGATTAAATTAAATAAAATCATTATAAATACATTTGATTAAAACTAATATTAAGTATCTGAAGTGAGTAATGTGTCAATTTTAACGTAATTTTAAAATTAATATATATGTTTATATCGAATGTATTTATAATGATTTTATTTATCAATTTTATAATTAAAAATTAAAAGTATTTATATTTTAATTAAAGACATCATTCATTGTTATATGTTTATAGGTATTTTATTTCGATATAATCAATATCTCTGTTTTTTAAAATTCAAATTATTTTGTACACTCGTGTTATTTATATTATCATGTGTGATTTCTTGCTATGATATTAGATGATATATAAATTAATTTCAATTGCCCGAAGACATTCCATACTACTACCGACTACAACCGGCGACAGATATCTACATACTAGTTATAAATTAATATATACCAATGAGCTATATCTAAAATGGTATAAGCGTTGAGTAACAATTTGTTAGGTCGTGTGATCGATTCCTTCTGAAACGTCATTATAGTTGCCTAATTAAATAAGTATAGTAGTATTATTTAAGGTCGTTGTTGACATAAAATATTCAAATTTTTCGTGTTTTTTTGTTTAGGCACAATTTACCAAACGTGACACCACATATTACAATCTTTTATTTTTTTTTAGCATAAAAAATATAATTTTTCATTTTATGGCATTTATAACCTAAATGCCTTCTACGATGTCGTTCTTGTCATTTAAAATTGCCAAAATGATATTATTTTTACAAAAAACAACACATAAAAACAGTAGTGAGTTACTATATGTTTGGAAAGGTTGTGATGCGAGGTGAGACGTTTTGTATATTTTTCTTTAATCGGGAAAAAAAACGTGAAAAGTAAAGATATTTTATAACAACAACCTATTGTTCATTATCCATGATATAGTTAAATGAGCTTTTATCATTAAAAGTAAACGATTATATATCTTTTTAATTTTTTTGGTTATCAAATTGTCATTAACTTTATCACTGCAATATTAACTAATTTAGCTTTCTCGACGAATAATTTCATTAAAAATATATTATGCAATCGGATAAAAAATACTTTTTTTTAGAAAAGAAGCGTTCATAAAAATTATCAATAAAATTACTATACAGCGATAAAAATGAATTATTAAAACAGTTATTATCATATAAATTTTTAAATAAATTGATTAATTTTATAGATGAAATATTATTAATTTATATTTTTAATTTGGCCTCTAAGTAGTTTAGAGATAGTTGGGAGCAATTTTTTGCGTAACTTACACTAACTATTCCTAAACTATCTTCTTGTTCCTAGGGGTTTTTAAATTTTAATTCGTATTTTAATTATTTTAAATATTGAATAGTTCATGGGTGTAAATGTAAAATGCTTAAATAATTTATTGGATATGAATATGCTGAGAATATTCTTTTAGTGTAGAAATAGAGTCAGCAGTATAGTTTCAGTGGAAAATTCGCATTATTTTGCCCTCTACTATTAGAGATGTCCTAAGTATGCATCCGTCTTTTACCACGCATTAAAAACGGGACAAGATCACTGGGTAGTCCAGACATGTAAGTCCCAAGCTCTAATGTCACCGTGCAACATGACTAACCAACCTCTCGGCTGAGAGGTTTTGCTTCGCGTTATACATGAAGAAGCTTTTAATTTAGTCTCGGGAAGTTTGATTTGGATCATATGGTATTCGACAAATTTCTTTCGTAAAAAAGAGTTTCTTAAATCTAGTGAAAAAAGTTTGCCAGGAAACGAATAATAAGCACATTGAATGGACCGCGATGCTTAGTACATAATAACGGATTAGAGGCAAGACTTGAGAAGTTTGTTTATACTGGTAGGGAGAGCCAGTTCCCTTGAACATAAGGTGACATGTTTTGATTTTCAATGAGTACCTGATAGAAGTGTGCTACAACTAAATGCATTGAATGTTTCAAGAACATGGTAAATTATAATCGGTTTTTAAATTTCATCATTTGAGGAATTTAAGGGGTCAGGATTCAGGAAAATCAGGTTAACCACTCTTATAAAGTATTAGAAATATCAGTGGCTACTGTGTACAATAGAAAAAATTAGAGAGTTTCACAATCAATCATGAAAATTAACAGTCTAATTCAAGGGAATTATACTGCAGCAGGGTTTAAGATTTAGAGCGTTTTGATTTACCTAAAGTCATGGAAAACCTATCACAAAATGCTTAAACAACTTTCCTTTTTCAAATATTAATAGGTGTTGTTCTAAGGACGGATACCCTATTAGATCTTTTTTGGTTCCGGGAAGCATGCACTCCCTAGGTTCTCTTAGAGATAAATATTCTGGTGAACTTCATAGTGTTGAAAGAAGGTTGACCATGGCTTGACGAGGTTTGCAAAATGCCTCTAATGGGATAGCTTTAGGCATGGTAAGCCCTGTTCCCTCTTCCATGTTGATCTCTTCTTTGCAAACCCTTTCCCATTCAAAAGACTGAATCAAGGAACCTAAGGTTAGGCTTATTACTCGTTTGGCTAGACCAGCCCCCGGACAAGCTCGCCTTCCAGCACCGAATGGAAGCAGTTTGTTCTCTTCACCTTCTCCACCTTCAAACCTCTCTGGCATGAATTTTTCAGGATCCTCCCAGAGCTTGGGGTTTCTGTTCATGCTCCAAGTATTGACCAGTAAAAGTGTCCCCCGGGCCACATCATACCCGCAAACAGTGCAATCTGCAGATGATTCATGTGGTAATAGAAGGGGTGCAGTTGGAAAGAGTCGAAATGTCTCATTAATTACGTTTTGCAGGAAACTTAGCTTTTGTACATCTGTTTCACTTAACAGCTTGTCTATTCCAACAACAACATCTATTTCAGCAACTGCTTTTTGTAATGCTTCTGGATGGTTAAGTAGAAGCGACATTGCCCACTCCAGTGTGGCTGCTGATGTTTGGGATCCTGCAGTCAGTATTGTCTGTACATAATTTTTCAATCAGTTAATGAAATCTACTAAAACCAATGGCACTAAAATCCAATATCGTTTGTTGTAAACTTAGGAACAGAAGTATTACCAGTATAACACCTTTGATGGTTTGATCAGTATAAAATTCTGGCTCGGTCTCTTTGAGCGACAACATAACATCTATTAGAGTCATGTCCAACTTTTGGTTGCTTGCTTTGTGCAGATTCAATGTCGCTGATGACTCGGTCTCCGCCCTTGCTCTGCGGTGCTCCTCTATTAGGTCCTGTAAGAAGCTGTCCATCTTCTTTTTCAATCTCAGCATCTTCTTTTCCACTCCTTGATAATCCACCCATCGCAACACTGGAAAGTAATCATATAGGTTTGAGCTCCCACGAAGTGCCTCCGTTTCTTTTAGTATCTCCTGCAACAATTCACCGTCTTGATCAATGACATTTTTTCCGTAGTAACATTTTCCTGCAATCATCCTCATCATGTTATTGAAAGTAAGCTCCAAAAACTTTGATGTCAGTGACACCTTAGATGATTCTCCTTTTGAGTTCAGAAATAGTTGTTTGAGCAATGATCGAACCTCCTCTGTTCGGATGCCCGAGAATGATGCAGTACGGCTAGTAGAGAAGAGCTCTATAGTTGTGAGGCGTCTGAGATTGCGCCAGTGGTCACCATAGTTGCAGGAACCCATAGTTGTACAGTTGTAGTTTAGATGCTTCCCAGCAAGCGAGCGAGGGCGGTTTGCAAATATGACATCGTTTTTAGTAAAACATTCTTCAACTGCTGAAGGCGAGGAGATGACTAGTACTTTACGATTCCCATATCTAAGAAATAAGATCTCACCGTACTTTTTAGCAAGTTCATGTAGAGTTTGATGCACTGGTTGCTTTAGCAGGTGGAAATGGCCTACTATAGGACGGGCTGGTGGACTAGGTGGGAGGTTCTTGGGGATTTTCAGTTTGTGAAACATAAACTTTGCTGCTAGAAGAAAAAATAGGACTGGAACTAAAACTGCCCAGTTCAACCAGTGATTGCCCTCCATTTTTAGTAATCCAATTTCTTATTTGTGATGTTTCTATCGTCTGTGTTGGGATAATAAATGAACATAATCACTCAAATAGAAATCAAGAATTCAAAAGAGAATCACAAAACTAAGCAGAAAACAAATTATGACCATCTAAATTAACTCATTAGAATAATATTAGATAATATAGTTTATTGCAATTGTTAAGGCCTGCTTTGTTTGTCGTTGGAATCATGTGAAAGACAAAAACAGACCTTGTCTTTGTGTAAGTTTTTGTCCCTTTTTGTGTCCTTATTCTAGAATTTAGTTTTCTTAATCCTTTTTAGCAGTTTTCAGAATTCTGCTTCAATAGCATATGATTATTGTCAACTTAAGTATTTTTATTTTATGGCTAGGCAAGGGAGCTAATAGTTATTTGTTATCTCTTAACTCTATCACTTAGCACTAATTGTAACATCATAGCATAGTTACTGTAGTTAAAAAAATTAAGGTGGTTTTGAAGGTATCACATCGTTGCTTACTGATTCAGGATACAGAAATAGTATTATAGTATAAAGTGTTTCTCAGTTAAGAGGAAAATTTATGGGTCTCCTCCAACGAGCTTAGAGGAAAAATTTAGGAGAAGAAAAATCGGTCCAGTTTTATGATAGATTCTTAATGGCTTGAAATTTTTGGAGTCGTGTCATGTTTTACAGTACAAGTTAGCAGCATCCCAGGAATTAGCTATTGACTCTGTAAATTTCATATTTTCAAAAAAATAAAATAAACTCTGTAAATTTCAGTATCTGCTTCGAGCCAAACACATCACATAAATCAAGGAGAGCTTGATATATAACAAACCCTAGAAGGTTTGCTACAAAAAGCAAAACTATCCCCTGCAAGAATTTAGCTTTCGCTAGAAAGAGCCGCTGGTTTTCAAAAAGTTCAATTATTATATTAAGCGGACAAGGGACACCAATGACCGCATAGCGCAGTGGATTAGCGCGTTTGACTTCGGATCAAAAGGTCGTGGGTTCGACTCCCACTGTGGTCGGTACGTTTTTTGTTTTATTTTTTCTTTTGAAAGAAAGTTTTAGCTAATATGTGGGCTATCTATGCCTAGGGCCTCCAATTTTGAAGAGCCCCATATAAATATGGGGTCCTTCAAAAAAAATATTTAAATATTTTATAAAAAAATTATTAATTTTTTTAAATGTGTTTTATTGAAATTTTTAGTAATATGTATTAAAATTTTATTTTAAAGATTGGTTGGATATTTTAATAATTAGAGCTCTAAATTGCAAAGGGTTCCATATTTATTTTAGGTCTTTTAAAAATCAATTTTTTAATATATGTATATATCGGGCATTTTAACAATCGGTGTTGTAAATTTTATTTAAAAAAAATTAAATAGACTTCTTTCTACTAATACCTTCTAAAATAATATTCAATTTATATACTTTCATCGTCTAGAGTCTAATCTATATGTATTTATCTATGTAATAAAAAAAGATAAATAAATGTGCTTTTTTTTTTAATTTTTTATTAAAATATTTTTTTCTACTTTTTTTTGAAATGTACTTTTTGAAAATTTATCAATGATCTACTAAAAATATATTTCATAAAAATAATAGTGAAAAATAAACGTTATTTTATGAAAAATTTAAACAAATTGTTTTATAAATATTTTGATAAAAATAGTTTTTTTATAAATAGTCCAAAATATCGCCTAGAGCCTCATCTGATTTAAGACCGGCCCTGATTGCAATTCTTACAAAATGAAAAATAAAACATAACTCTTTGTTTCTAACTGTGGCAACACAGAGTCAACAAATCTGTCTTAATAGAGTCATAAACACTTTACAATTTAATGAAGAGTTCATTTTTATTTTATTTTTCATGTTTGAAAGGATCTTTTTGTTAATATGTGTGCTATCCTATTGCAAAAAATTTTCTTACAAAATGAGAAGTAGAACAAAATCCCTTTGTTTTCAACGATTACACCATACAGTCAACCAAAAGAGCATTAATTAAAGGACGACAAGGATGAAACACAACTTTTCTAAAGGCATTGAATCATCTTCCAGTTTGCAACTTTGCATAAATTTTTCACAACAGAGACTAAATACCATAATCTCAGGATATACATAGAAACCGAACCTCTAAATCCACAAGGTCTAAAGTTGAGAGAGGAGATTAACCAACTCTTGGCGTGGAGAGCAAATAGCAGCCAAAGGCTTAGCCTTGGATAGAGAGAGTCCGAAACGTTGGCTCATGTCTAATCCATCATGTTCCCAATCAAAACATTGAATAAGTGATCCTAATGCCAACAAAATCATGCGTGTGCCCATGCCAGCACCCGGACAAGCCCTCCGTCCCATTCCAAACGGAAGAAACTTGAGCTCATGTTGTTCCTCTTCAAATCTTTCAGGCCTGAACTCAGACGGCTCTTCCCAAACATTGGGATCCCTATGCATAGCCCAAACATTCACCAGTAGCATTGTATCTTTTGGTATCTCAAATCCTCCCACAATGCACGCTTCAGATGATAAATGAGGTAAAATAAGAGGTCCTGGAGGATATAATCTCAGTGTTTCGTTCACAACACATCTAAGATAGGGAAGGTTGATAAGATCTGAATCATTCAGCAATCTTTCGTGTCCGAGGTAATTGTCGATCTCTGCCTTTGCTTTTTGCAGTATTTCTGGATGGTTCAGGAGGAGTGACATCGCCCATTCTAAAGCAACTGCTGAAGTTTCTACTCCTGCAATAAACATCACCTGAAACACACATTTGGTTTATTAGTGTTTGATCAAAGGCCTGGACTGCCGAGTCGAGTTTGAATATTAAATACTCAACCCTACAGACTCGCGAATCTAGTCGAATGATCCTCAATAATTTTATCGAGTTCGATTCTCTATTATTCTACCGAGCTCGATTCTCAAAATCGAGTGGGAACTTGAACTTCTTAAATAAAATTTACATATTTAGACTTTTGAGCTTCAAACTTTAGAGTCTGAGTACAAAAGTGTTTCGACTCGGACTAAAACAAACCCGTAGAATTTTGGAGAAATTCTGATACCCCTTAAAACAAACCCGTAGAATTTTGGAGAAATTCTGATACCCCTTAAAACAAACTCATATTCAAAACACGATAGTGATTGTTGCTTACCAGCATAATACTTTTGATAACTTCATCAGTGTAAACTCCGGGTTCTAATTCTTGAAGATATAAAAGACTTTCAACAACTGATCTCTTCTCGTCCCTATTTATTCCCTTCACTCGAATTTCATCTAACAACTTCTGCAAAAACTCATCTCTAGTGTTCTGTATCTTAGTCATGCTCTTCTCTATCCCTTTAAAACCAATCGTCCTCAAGAAAGGCACAAAATCACATATATTCATGGTAAGATTTGGAAAGAACCTGTCCTTGAATCCACTAAACAACTGCTTCTCAGCGTCGGTATCTTCATCCTCCACGTCCACACACGGCTTGCCAACTGTAGTTCTCATCATGACATTACACATCAGAAGAGAAATCAGAATCTTCATATCTACCTTTTGCTTGCCACAAGCTGAGACTTTATATAGTCGGTGTAATAATCTGCAAATTTCCTGCTCACGGATAGCCGAAGTTTTCCGGAGGCTGTTTGAAGAAAACAGTTCAACAACGGTGAAACGACGTAGGATTCGCCAAAGATCGCCGTAAGATGCCCACACGTAGGAGCTGTAGTTATAGGTGAAGTGATCCCCTGCCATTGATTTTGGTCTGTTTGCAAAAATGATGTCGTTTTTGGTGAAGCACTCTTCAATCAGAGATGGTGAAGATACTACAAGAACGGAACGACAGCCAAATTTGAGTGATACAATGGGACCATACTGTGATAAGAGGGTCTGTAATGCTAAAGGAAGTGGTTTGTTGAGTTTGTGCAAATGGCCAATAATTGGCAGAGCAAACGGAGCTGGTGGTAGATTTTTGGTGTGATGAAAAAGGATTTTGTATAGTAAGAATATGAAGAACAAGAAAATAAAGAGAGAATACAAGGTTTCCATTGCAAAGCTAGAGAAGAACAGTCCTGACTAATTATTAGAGTTCGGTTTCGGTGATTAAGTAGCAGTTTATGAATCTTTATCACCACATATTCCAATCTAGAATAACAATTTCGATTCTTTCTTGGCAACTTATACTTTAGGATTGATTAGATTTAACTTTTTAAGATATATTTCAAAGAAATTTAAAACCTAGACCCACATTTTTCCACTAGAATTAAATATGCATGGTTTGACTTATCTGTTTCTTCTCATTAAGAAAACGAACGAGCGACCCGGCGGTCAGCTTTGTTCTTATTCCGGTGTCAGCTTACTTATGATTGCATCAGCATATTTATGATTTGATCAATTCTGATGTCGATAGTCAAAATTGCTGTATTTGCAACAATGACGAGACTCCAAGTCCACCATGAGTTGCAATGGCCTGAAATTCATGAACCATCCACTTGCAATTTATAGACTAGAAGCAATGGCTGATTGGTTCAGTTAGCAATCTTAAATAAATGTTGTTAGTGTTGACTCAATTTCCAGTCAAAAATGACAGCATTTATTTAAGCCCTTTCTAACATCCAGCGACAGACGACAGCTTGTTTTTGTCGTCTATGAACTGTAGCCCATGACAATTTGGGCTGGTAGATCAACTGGACAAAGTTTTGGCCCAGGCTTACTAACTAAAGTTTCAGGGCTTTTATAGCTAATAAGGCCCTAAAATCACCTCTTGACTAAAATATAGTAGAGTAAAAGCTACTTCTGCAGAAACAAATTAAGAAAAGTAGCTTTTCAAAAGCTGTATGTGTCATTGTTTTCTTTAACTTGAACATTACTGAAATGGTCTGGTAATGATATTCTAAGCACAAACGCCAACGTTTACAGACGAACATAATCATGATACCATAAGCTCTAAATTTTACAGTACTTATCCTAACTTTCACATTCATTAGTGTTTTGAACTTGATTAAGATCTTATACAAGTTGTCAAACATTAACTCAAGTTGCTATGCGAAGACATTAATGGATCATTCTCTACTGATTGAGCTCTTGGAATTAGAATTTCTTACATTATGTAATATGAATTCCACAGTTGAAAGTAGGAAAATGCACGAAACAAAAACAAAAGTAGTATTGCCTTGTCCCTGACATGACAGTGTGAAGACAAATGTATAAGTTGGAAGATTCACCTAAAAAAGCATGCAGCCTTATAGCCTTAGTACTCATATTCTGATACGACACACCAGAGCAATTACACTTTAGAAGTAGTCCATTTTTGATTGATCACTGTTTGCCTTCCAGATTATAGATTTTCTGCTACTATTAAATCCCTAGCTTGACCGTATAAATCCTTTTGGAATGAAGTTTCTTAAAAGGAGAAAACAAAGTAAGCAAGCTTTTGTAAAAAGGTGAGATGACCCAAAAGAGAGAGCCTTTAAGTTTAAAATACACGAAAAATTAAGGAGCTTTTGAACAGATTAACTAGTTACTACTATAATATTTAATTATGCTATACATACAATTGGTGTGACATGTAATTAAATACTAAGTTAATTTCACGGATAATGTAAAGAACCCGCAAAATTTGAAAACATAGAAGCATATATATTGGCGCAAACAAAACAAAATTGCATGCTTCAGAAAAAGACATCACCATCATCATCATTTGACAAAATGCAGGCTTCACTGTGATTTGGTGATGAATCAAAGTCTTCGTTTCAAATTTGGAATTAGCTGCGATATTCTCCTCCAACAACCAGTAATAATATTTAATATCTACCATCTTCACGCTGCATATTTTTATACTAACAAAAAACCCTTGAACAGCTTTAGCGGTTATGCAGAGGATCAGAAGCATTTGGAACTTTTCTTTTGCTTGAAAAGAATACTTCAAATGGGTGACTAGGGCGTCGCGGGTGCTGCTTTATCGGTTGCTGATGATGCACTGTTTGATCAACGACGTCCATTGGTTCTTCTTCTTCTTTCTCTGCTGAGACCAACAGTGAAAGAAAAAGAAGAAGAACCGTTAGCTTCTGCAATATACCAACTTGCCTGAAGTGCATTTTTCTTGAATGGCTTTGTATAGGCAAAGAGAGAAGAGAAGCAGAAGAAGAAGATGAAAAAAGTGAAGCAGTATCAGAGTTTTTATTTCATTATCCTGCAAACAAGGGACGCAGCTTACAAGAAGAAAAACTTTAGGGTTTTTTTGTTTTTATTATTTTGCATTGTATTTCACGAGAAACTTTTGCTTTCTATTTTGCCTTTCTTCTCACTTTCAGTCCCTAAAATAAGGTCACACTTTGTTCAATTTATAGCAACTCAGTATAAAGATCTTGGCTCTTGTGCTTTTTCTTTCTTTATTTTTTATAGCTAACATTTTTGTCGGCTTTAGAAGATGGTCAATTTTACTCTTTTAAACCTCTACTTGGTTTTTATCCACAAATATTAACTATTTTTTACACATCAAAAAAAGAGATCAATATTCAAAAATAGCTAACTGGGTTTTTGATCATCTGAGCTACTCTAGCTTATTCTTTCAAAAACTTTATTTTGTTCCTCTTTTTATCTTCATGCAGCAGACAGAGTAATAGCTTCAGAGCAAAAAACACAACGAATATATGTAAGCACACGCCAGGCCAAGACCTTTTTTTTTTTTTTAAGGATTTCAAATATAATAATCTTTGCTTAAAGTACACGTTTTCAGTTTCTGATTAGATAAAAAGTAGTAGTTAATAAAAGATTAAGTACAGATTTGAGTGGTCAAATCATTAGTAAAACAAAAGCTAATTAAACAAAAACTAATCCGTGGGTTCATGCCAGTGACCATTGTGTATATGGCATTAACATGCTACAGAGAAAAATGCAGTCTGATGAATTTGATTCCTTAATGTCATTCTTATTGCAGCTTTATATACATATCTATCTACTGATCAGTTGATGAGCTTCCTGATTTGGGTTGTGTTCTATGTCTAATTACTAGAAGAAACTGGATTGTAATACAGTTTACATGATGTCAAACAACTTTACTTAAACACATAAGAATGAAGGTTAAGGGTGCAGAATAATTAAGCATTTAATCTTACTTTTAATCTGCCATGGAAGTATATATGTTGTAGCTTAAGAATTTGATACTCCATATGCTCTTCCCCTTTCTTATGAAGTTATGATTGAAATGATTTTAAGGTGATAAAATGAATCCTGAAAAATTTATGTCATATGAAAACGTTAAAACTAGAGAATTAAAGAAATATTTTTTTTATATACATGCTTCTACAGGGTGATGGGATAGTGATTTCCAGTTTTTAGCCGGAAAATCACGGTCTTTTCATCCATATGTAAATATTTTCTATAGTTTTTTTTATTATTTAAGAATAATTCTCCATTTTGGAGATTTGTTTGATTTTTGGTGTATATTATAGGGTGTTTTGATAATTTTAGTTTGGATTGTTTGAGTAATTTGTTGTGTAAAACAGAAATACAGAGTGTTATTTGCTTGAGGCGTGATGTCACTGTCCTTAAAAAATATTTCACAGTATATGTGCGATATCTCCCAGGATACAACAAGCTCTTCAGTTAATAAACTGGAAGCATGAGAAGCAGTTTTAAATATTTCATACGAATCAAGTATCTCCCCTAATCCAGCAAGCCACGATTTAAAGTTTAAAATCAAACTTAATTATCAAGTAAATGAATGTAGACATAAAATTGGTTAAATTAAACAAAACCGAAAATCTTAGTGGAGGAGCAGTAATCAAAACGTGGTTAAATTAAAATAAAACGTTTTAATTAAACTGAAGGTAATAAAGCTTAGTCAAAGTTTGTTCCCGTATTTTTAGGCTTCAACCAAAAATAATTTTACACATGTTAAAATAAGGCCTTCTCACATAACGCTATAATTATTATTTAATAAATAATAAATAATAATAAAGCCGGGTAGCAAAAAAATTAGTAAAGCTTCAGACAAGCCCACTTGACTTTCATCCCGAACCCCAACCCACAAGCCTACTCCGGAGGGGGGGAGGCGCGAGCCAATTGCTTCCCCCTTAACACACTTATGAGCCTATATTGCATAAACCCTTATAAACTCATTATTGAAGCCACGGTTTTAAAAACCGGACCGGACCGGCCGGTTCAACCGATCGAACCGGAACTCGGCCATCTGTCCGGTCCAATTTACCTATATGAACCGAAAAAACAGTTAAACCGGAGAAAACCGCATTAGATCGGTAGAACCGGAGAAAACCGGTGAACTGGAGGAACGGATTAAACCGTCCGGTTGGATAATTTTGCCCTAATCTTCTTCAAAAATTATCAATTATTCGTTGTTGCGGCTCGTCTATCTCAGAAACTTCCTTCTGCTTTTTTCTCATTTAGATCTCATAATTATCTTCAAATAACAACCACCATAGGCATTAAAAGCACACCAATTTAATAATCTAAAAAGAAATTATATAGATGAATTTTTATTATTTTCTGAAACTTTTAAACATGAAAAAGCCCAAAAAGAAAGGAGAAGAAAAACACAGTTCAATAATAAAAGAGAAGAATGAAGAATTAGAAGATCCAAAAGAATTTTAAAATGAAAGGAAAATAAATAAAATCTGAAGGCGAAGAGAATATGCAGCTGGGTTTCTTTCAAAATTCAAACATAACAAAACAAAAAAGGAAATGATAAATGGAAAGGTAAAGGATAGCCATTTGTATGGAGTTTCCTTTTTGATAAATGGGTTTCCTTTTAAAAGAAGTAAAAGTCTTTTATTTGAAAGTTTGGTTCTTGTGGCTGAGTACTAATTTTAGGGTTTACATATCTGTCTCTATTTCTATTTACAGTTTCATTCGTTTCTGTCACATATAAAATCAACCGGTTCAACTGGCGGTTCAACCGGTTGAACCGTAAAACGGAGACTATAGCGGTTCAGTCGCCGGTTTGGTTTTTAAAACACTGATTGAAGCTCTACACTTTCCTATGTGGGATTTATGTTGTTTTGAAATAACACAAAAGGACAAATTAAAAATAGGACAAAATTAAAATAATTTTTTCACAACATAATTTCTAGGGGTGAGCATTCGGTCGGTTCGGTCAAAACCGATCCGAAAATGGCCAAACCGACGAAACCGAATGTTGTAATATTTTTGACCGAATCAACCGAACAAAAAACATTAACCGAATCTGTTTCGACCGAATTTTTTTCGGTCGGTTCGGTTAAATGGACTATTTATGGGCTTTTATGGGCTTTTTCAATTACATATGCTTTAAAGATCAATTAATTTTTTTCACAAATTCAAATAATTGAATTCTATGAAAATTAGAAAGAAATCAAGCATTTTCTCACAAATCCAAACAATATACCATAGCAAGAATTAAATTCAAAAAAGATATCACCCTACTTTTCATAATAAGCATTCAAAATTGTAAGTATTCGGTCGGTTCGGTTAAAGTGTAAATTTTAAATTTTTAACCGAACCGTTAACCGATAATCGAAATTTTATATTTTTTAATCGAACCGACCGGATGAAAATTTATCACCGAACCAAACCGACCGAAATTACCGGTGCGGTCGGTTTGGTCGGTTTTTTCAAAACTTTGCTCACCCCTAATAATTTCCTTGACTTGATAAGACCGTCTAGTATTGGTTCGAACTTCAAACATCAAATTTAAGTTTCTTATAAATTGAAGTTGTGGTCGTATCATTGAAGTATATTTGGAACGGAACAGGTCAAAAATGGAAATATTGGAGATATAATGGTGCTCAAAATTTTCCTAACACTTGAATCCTCTTAGATTTTATCTTATTGGTCGTGTCAGTTTTAGATTTGTTTTCTTGTTTTGTTTTAATTTAAGTTAGACTGATTATTCGGCTTACTTTGTTTTTTTCGTTTAATCACAATAAAATACTTAACGTTTACGGGTTCTATCGATTATACTTAAACCTTTCAAAATTGGGTAGGTTAACCTATTTTGGAATATTTCAAACATTTTCTAGCCATTTGTAAATGAAATAGAAAAAGTAGTCACTCGTGAATTGGTTAAACTAGCGGATTTTAATTGATTAAGCAAGAAAATATTTCAAATATCCCATATCATTTAAAGTTGGCTAGTTTAACTTATTCACAAATGGAAAAAAATTTGGTTTGATTCACGAATGGCTAGAAAAGATTTCAAATATTTTAAAATGGATTAAACTAACCAATTTTAAAAAGTTAGATAATACTGATAAAACTCGCAAACATTTGGTATTTTATTGGGATAAACCCTTGTTTTCTCAATATTTTGTAATAGTTAATTTATAATTTGATGATTATATCAATGTAACATTTTCTAATGTAACATTTGCGACTAATGAAAATTTCAATTTTCGATATAATTAAATTAAAACATCTTAATCCGATTAAATTCTATTTTAAATAGTTTCAATAATCCATTTTAATTTTTTAAAAAAAAATTGATCGCTTATAAATTTTGGGTCGGTTCGGAGTGAACATTCTCCATCAACCAAGTTTGAAGAGTAAATGACAAAACTATTCAAAAAAAGGAGGAAAATAACAAAAATGCTAAGTTTGCTGAAATATTATATCAGCACCTAAAAAAATTGAAACTTTACATCTAATACCTTTCCCAATGAGTATGCAACACATGACACACTCAAAACAAATGGAAAAAAGTCAAAAACATGTCAAAATTGGTCAAAAACACGTCAGAAACGTGTCAGATCTGCACCTGACGCGCGCTCAGACATGTGCTTGACGGGCGTGTCAAAAAAATGCATCAGTCACAAGTTAAATATTCAAACATGTATCATTTATGTGTCTGTTATGTATCCGCAATGTATCAGAAACATTTTTTTTTATCATTTTCCTTATTTTTAAAATAATTATAAATATATAAATACACACACACACATATATATTATTTATATGCCTCTAAGTTATATGTATAATATATTTTAAATTAAAAAAAACATGTATTATATATTTTAAAAATACATAAATTATGTTAAAAAAAGTATCTATAAAAAAATGTGTCTTCCTATTACATGTTCGATGCTTGCATTATTCTATTGTTAATTACTATTTTAAATTTTGAAATAAATAATTCATTTATTTAAATTCATTTGAGCTGTATTTGAGCTGTATATTTAATGCATTGAATATATAATTTACGGGTAGTTGAAATATATCAATAACATATATTAAAATAAAAATATGCCACTTGCTCTGTAAATTGTATAAAATATTAATCAATGATATGTATTAAGGATATATTTATCATGTTTTAATTGTATATGAAAGATGTATCTAACAAATACATCTAAAAAACATATATATAAATATTCTGTGAGCTGTTTCTGATATGTATTGTTGATGTATCCGAGATGTTTTAATTGTATATGAAAGATGTATCTAAAAATATATTTAAAAGACATATTAAGGATGTATATATCATGTATAAATTATATATCAACGATGTGTCTGTTTAATACATTTTAAAAATATATCTATCATATATATAAATTATTTATTAGAGATATATCAAATATGTATATAAAATATATATGTAATACATGTAATAAATTTTTTGATAAGACTTTGAGATGTATAAAAATGTTAGTAATAAAACTTAAAAAAGACAATAAGAAAAAGGTTCCGAACAACGAATATGTATCAAATATATATTGCAAATGTATTGGATATGTATTTGAGGTGTATCGTAGATGTATCAAATATGTTTTTAATATCTTTTATATGTATCAAATATTCATCGGTTGATTCAATTAAATCGATAAAAATAAAAAATAAAAAATAAAAAATTTAATTTATTTCAATTAATTAAACTTCAATTTACTACATCTAGTTCACTTTTCGATCCAATTTTTTTTTTTTTAAAAGATTAACTCATGTATGCGTCGATTAACTATTTTTCTTAAATAATAAATTTATAATTATCTAATATATCTGAGATGCATCGAAAATGTATTAGAGATGTATTAAAAATGTATCAACAGCGTATTCGTGAGTTAATAGCAAAGCACTCCAGTGCTTTGTATTAGAAATAGTAAAGCACTGTGTTACTCTTACAGTTACTCTATAACACATCAGTCCATACCTGGCTTACAAATTATAGTAGCTTCTCCTACTTATTGATTTAACTCGTTGAGTTAATTAAATGGATGAAACCGTTATTGGCACTCCAGCACCGTCATCCAAAGGGAATAGAGTCAATGAAAGTCACCGAGAAGATGGGGAAAGAGTCGAAAGTCAAAAGATAGCTTCCACCGCAGAAACGCCTATGGAGGACAAAACAAATCGTACCTATCTTTTTTTTAGAGGTTTAATGGTAAGAAAACCCAAACCTTTATAACTTGTTGCAATTTAAACCAAACCTTTCAATTTTTGCAATAATAATTAAATTGTATTTTTTTTTATTGCAATTATAGCAAAATTAATAGTCAAACCTGTTGTTTTCAATTAAAATATTAGGTTATTATTATTTTTTATGAATAATAATATATTAAAAGTCATAAGAAGTGACAAAAAAACTCAAAATATTTCACATAAGAATGCAATTTGGCTATAATTGCAACAAAAAAATACAACTTGGCTATTATTGCAAAAATTAAAAAGTTTGGTTTAAATTTCAACAAGTCGTAAAGGTTTGCCTTCTTCGCCACTAAGCTTTTTTTTATTGAGGTAAATACTAATTTTCAATTACAAATCCTAGAACTTTAAAAAATATTATCAATTTTGTGAGAGAAATTAAATGAAATATCTAAAATTGTGTATATGAAATTACATTTGAGAAAATTGGAATGAGAAATTTTAAACCTTAAAATCATAAGAAATTAAAATTACTGATAAAGGCATAATTAGATTAAGATGTGTGTAGTTTCAAAAAAAAAAAAGATTAAGATGTGTGTTTTCTCATTCTTTTAAAGAAAAAAACGATTACATGTGTTGGCTCTTAGGAGAGGTTTAGTGTCAGGTGAAATAAATATAAAAATTAAGACATTATGTGTAAAGTTAAAGTTAGCAGTAATGAAAACATTTTCAAAGCTTGGCATTTATGTAAACATTGACCGCGTTTAGCATAAATATGTAATTTTCTCAAGTTTGAACTCACTGCCCAGCAAGAAAATTATGACCAAGGCCCAAATAACTTGACAGAATTAGAAACACTGGTTGCTCTTACAGTTACGGAAGGGCATTGTGTTTAGCAATATATGTCTCACAGCAAAGCCCAGCAACAAGGCCTAGTTGTAGCTTAGCTAAAAGTAAAAACACAAGTAAAACTGAAGTTTCTCCTTTGCCAACCTAGTTGGTCCTCTTGCAGATAAATTCTCGTGTAAACCAAATTAACCAATTAATGTAATATTTATTAATTCATTGTAACATTTATTATTGATAATTCATAATTTTACATGGCAAATTTAATTCACACAATAATTTTTCTCTTCCGTGTTTAGAAAAGCCATCTAGTTGGTTGTCTCTAGGTGCATTATTACACTTCTAAGGAATATATATGATTTCCAGATGCCCTTTTTGATTAGATTATACAACTTTTTGTTTCATTCGACCGACTCATGAACCCACTAACAAATTTATGCTACCTCATATGTCAATTGTCCGCATCTAACCAGCATAAAATTAGAGAAAACTACTTCTAATTCAATCACCCTTGAGTTACAAGGCTGGTTTTACATGTATCAAACATTGTATTTATCTATAATGTAAGGCTCACAAATCTGATGCTGACCAAAGTTTTACTAGGCAGAATCAAGAATAAAATAAAAAGAGGGGACAGGAGAGGAGAAAAACAGCTCCAAACTAAAGTTTACTAAAATGGAATGGGCATGGGCATCTTCTATTCCAAAGCTTATTAAAATGGATTACTAAGCGGTATTCATTTGTACTACCGGAAAATCCTATAGCTTCTGCATCTAAATATAGGCGAAATTTAGGGAAGTATCAATATTTCATGGCAAGCAATTGGTATATTTTCTTTTATTTAGATATGACAGTGGTGGGACGTAACTGGATTACGATATTTGAACCTTTGAATTAACTCAAGTTCGGACAAATGTTTGGAGAAGAATGTGAACAAAAGCATCTGTCAACTTGGTTGATGCTCCTGAAATTCCTAGAAAAAGAAAATGTTAAAACAGTGATACCAATTGTTGTGAACGGATTAATATGCGCAACGTAATTGAAACTATTCGATAGATATTTAATTAAATTTGATCAACAAACAACAATATAGTAAAATAGCAAATAACACAAAAAATTTACATGATTCTAACCAGCTATCCACTGATCATTAAAAAGAGTATAAAATTGGAGGAAATCGCCAAATAAAAAACATTTCTATAATTAACTTATAGTACTCATATCACATGCATACTTTTGCTCTTTTTCACATCAATGTTTGATTTACATTGTGAGTTCGATTTTTTTTGTTCTATTTTAAAAGATGAAACAGATTTCTCTTCTAGTATTACAACCATATATTTCACCCAAATACTTTACCAGAGTCCTAATACAAATAAAATTTTAGGCATTGAGGAAACTCGGTTGATCTAAAATATTAGCCTAGATTTGACTCAATTATGTCACATGTCGCTTTTAATAAAAAAAATATAATCTTGAACCGGGCTTCCACTAGAATAGGGAGTGAAGTCACCCAGCAAAGTGAAGGAGCACTATAAAATCTTCAATTATCCATTTCAGCTTCACTTCCCTTGTAAACATATATTCTCTCGTCAACCATAATACTGAAATGTCCAGTGACTTCTACTTTGGAAGCATTAGAGAAGGCTTTTCAAAGGAATGGTTAAACTTAAGCATAGGCCAGCAAGAGAAAGCCGCTGATACAGAGAAAATTTCTCAATCAAATTCAATTTCCAACAAGGTTTTCACTTGCAGCTTCTGCAAGAGGAAGTTTCTTAGTTCACAAGCGCTCGGTGGCCACCAGAACGCTCATAAGAGAGAACGAATAGAAATCAAAAGGTATGAATACGAGAGGCGAATTGCAGCGAATAGTTTGTTTGCAACTCAAAACGTGGCTATGCAACTTGGTGTTCAGCCTCATTCACTTGTCCACAAATCAAACAAAGAACAAGATGCTATAATTGCACGAAGATTCATTAATAATGCCAAGCAGACATTTCAAGTCGAAAGAGCAGCAATGACGCCTGAAAATGAAACGGCAAAGTGGCCAGGAAGCTTCTACACCTCCGCCAGCCAGCATAAACAACCATCAGAGTTGCTTAAACTTGACCTGACACTGAGACTCTAACACTTTATCTTGCAGAAAATAAAGCTATTACACTAGCTTTATATGGTCAGTAATAATCAGGTTTCAGGAGGCAAGAGAGGCAATAGGATTAAACATAAAAATTGAGGCAGACTCATTCAGAAACTTAGCTGCAGAAGGGCTTTACTTGAAAGGTAGCTTTGTTAAGTTTGTTTCTCTAATGTTAAGCAAGCAAATATCAGATAAGGTTTTTTAAGCATTCATTTTGTCATAATAAAGCAACCAAAGGTTTTTAATACACCATTCACATTCGAAATATACTAAAAAAAATCATGTTGTCATTGAAACATCTAGTGTTCAAAACATAAAGGAACACAAACAAAACTTGTGTAGAAAAATTTACAATAATTCCCGACTAAATTCAAAATTCTAACTAAAAGCAGGTATAGTTAGCCCTTTTTGCATAACTAAACTTCATTAGAGCTAACAGCATGAATTCCAAAATCAATTGGCAAGCACCAGTATTAACATAATAGTAGCAGATCATGGAAAAAGTTAACTTCATCAATCCCTGCTCTTCTCCATCAATCAAATTTTTTCTTGTTGATCTAAAATGAAATGTTTCTCGAGTTAGGTATCCTATTTAATCAGAATTTCCCACATGAAAGGTTGAGTCTAGCTCACTTGCAACCTCGCCAAATCATAAAATGTGCAGCTTACATTCACAGTGTAATACCTTCAAAATAAGCAGCTGGTATCTCTGGGGGAGAAGGCATGGTTGCTACACACTTAAACTGTCAAAGAAAACAGATCCATTTAAACAAAGCGACCAATTTGGTTTACCATAAACATATTTGAAAGCTGAACAGGGGTTTCTGTTTATATATATATAAACACTACCTTGTGTTGCTTGTACTTTTCTCTAACAGCTTGCAATCCACCTCCTCTTCTACTCAAATATAGATCATGTATGATAAGAACACATTCCTTCAAGTCGGATGGTTTGTATCCTGAATGCTGCTGCAGAGCTGAATTCTGTTTAAAGCCAAGATTTAAGTTAAACTGCTTCTATAGAACAAGTATTAAAGCACATCACTCACATCAAAATAATGAAACTCGTCTTACCCAAGGATGAGCCTTTGGCTTAATAGTAAATCGTGCAAGAAAGATGACTGATGATGCCACTAGAGATGGCAAAAATTTCACACAATTGTAATCCAATAAGCTTAATTCAGCAAGGTAGTATCCCAGAAATTCAAGCTGCAAATTCGAGTTCTGAAAACAAAAGAACAACATTCTTAGTCAACATCAAATGAATCAAATTGAATATAAAACAATGTAAATCTCAGTTGAAACTAAAAATCTCACCTTGTAACCCTCTTGTGCAATCATGGTGAATCTCCTGTAAACCATCGAAGTAAAAAAAAGACACTCAAAATTAGCATAATGAATGATAATGCTTCTAGTGATGCAGATGCGCTTTAAGGATGAGCAAATATAGGGAAAAACATAATCAAATGTTTATACCTTAGAAAGGTTTTTATGGTAGGATTTCCCAATTCAAATTTTAGTAACTTAAGTATGTCAGCCTCCATTTTCACCACCTACACAAACATCATTAATTTTCAGTTAATTAAAGAACAAAATAGTACCACAATAATAAAGATCAAAAATATAGGACAAGGATAAAAAGAAATTACATCATCTTTGGAGTAAGTATTATCAGTGATGTAGCAAAAATCTTCCACATTTGGAGGATTAATTTCTTCATATTTTCTACACATACACAACACAGAAAACATAAGTAAATTCTCCAAACATAAATTGAACCAAACCACAAAGGATAAACGCGCTCCAAATACTTACGATGCAATTAGCATTGAGGAAACACCAAGCAATTGAAGTCTCTGCCTGTTCATAGAGTTCTTAGACAA
This sequence comes from Mercurialis annua, assembly GCF_937616625.2. Lineage (NCBI taxonomy): Eukaryota > Viridiplantae > Streptophyta > Magnoliopsida > Malpighiales > Euphorbiaceae > Mercurialis > Mercurialis annua. The sequence continues at coordinate 71,472,449 of NC_065570.1, forward strand.
GTATCTGTCAATATAATTAATTGTAAGATACAGTGTATCAGGCACAAGCTTGTACTCTTCCGCAACTTCAACTAGCCAATCTACCAAAATCCCTCTCATGTTCGGACTCACATCTTTTTGAATCGTTTCAATATAATCAGGTAACGCCCTTCTCCTTGGATCCACCTGTACAATATAGCATCACATTTTCAATTATCCCCAAATTTAAAACCCTAATTCCAACTCCTACAAATCAAAATAATCCAATGTTTAGCATACCTCCATTGTATGAAGATAGTCATAAATATCAGAGGCGTAAGGCCCGCACATTTGAGGATCATGGCGTTCTCCTCCGTCAACTTCCTCCGCCGTCGGCGACGGCGTTGCTTCTTTCTTGACGATAACAGCCCTCCTGGCCTTAGGTTGTTTAGCCTTATTAGTATTACCAACTCTCTGCTTGAGATTTACATTCCTGCCGGTGTTGGCCGCACTAACCGCAACGACAGCGTTTGAGAGATTAGGAAGCTCTCCCAAAACGACCCTCTTCTTCAACATAGGCTGGTCCTCAGGTGGAGTGGATAATGCAGCAGTGGCGGCAGCTCTCTTTCTGGCAGCACGAGTAAGACGGACACAGTTCTCTTGATCTGCCATTTCACTCTCTGTTTCCCCTTTTGCTTGAGAGAATTACAGAGAGCGTAGTGTTTGTGTGGGAGAGACAATGAAATGGGATTGGAATTAAGTAATGGGCGGTGTGGAAGAAGTAAAATAAAGAGAGAGGGAAGAAGTGTGCGAAGAAATGAAACTAAAAATTAGAAAAAGGAAAAACAGCGCCATTTTTGGTATTTCAAAACTTCAGAAATTGGCGCTGCTCTTTTAATGTGTTTTCAGTTTTTCGTTTTTGAAAATTAAAAGTTAAAACCCAAACCAAATTGTTTTTTTAGAACTCGAGGCGACAAACTCGCGGGCTTTTCTTCTTATTTTTTGGATATATTATAATATTAGCTCTTTAACTTTTATCAGTTGCTATTTAGGTTCCTGGATTTTAATTTCTTTCAAATTAATGTCTCGGTTTTTTAAAAGAATTGGATGCGAAATACTTTTAAATTTTTTGATATGGTTTACTAATTTAATTCGATATAAGAAAAATTTAAGCAAATACAAGATTTGTTTTATCTTTTTAACATGTCCGTAATTAAAATATTTATTTGATATATTTTAAAAAATAATGCATTAATTTAAAAGAAAAAAATCTTTAGACATTAAAGTATTATATTTTAAAACTATAGACATCAATGATGTATTATTTCCTTTATTTCTTAAGTTCATCGATCTGTGTCAGATTGTTTAAGTTTATTTACAACCATTGGATCATCGTATTGGATTCTATTGTGGGGTTGACGACCGTGATTATATTAATTTTTATATCTGTTGGATCATTATAATTTTCTAATTCAACCGCCAATTTTAATTTTCGGACTCCAAAATATGTTCAAGCACCCGCCTTCGCCGCAGATTGTTTGGATTTTAAATTTTGGCTTTCTTTTTTGGATATTAAACTTGGACTTCATTTCGTTTTCAAGTTTCATTTTTAAAAAGGTCTAATATATTAAAAAGTTCTGACATTGTAAATCCTTTCCGATCCTATTCTAATGCTGAAAATCTATCAATTTTACCTCATTTCACATTTTATTGTTTCAAATGTACCCTGAACTATTAAATTGACGTCTTTTTATTTGAAAAAATTTAAAAACGTTCACCATGTATATCATATATTGATTGTATATGTTTAAAAATTATTTAAAATTAGTTAAATTAATTAAGTATTTAAATTACTTTTAATTTGAGTATGGTTTTAGTCAGTTTTTTAAAAATAAAGGACTTATTTGTACTTTTTTGAATGAAAATGGATTTAATTTTATCTTTAAACATAGTTAATTGAATGATTTCACCATTTAAGTAAAAAATTGACAAAAATTAAAAAATTGGAGTACAATTGAAACGATAAAATGCCAAATAGGATAAAATTGACAAGTTTTCAACGTTAAAATATGATCGAAAAAAGGTTATGAGGTCGGATTTTTTAATGCATTAGACCTTTTAAAAATTAGTTATTGAATAAATTTCGAGTAATTGTGCTCTTTATTTTAAAGAATATTTTTTTATAAAATAAAAAATTATATTTTTAAAATAAAAAATTATATTTTTAAAATAAAAAATAATATTTTTTAATAATTAGAAAGGAAAACGATTGTAGGATAAATTGAATTACAAACTAACAGTTTGTTACCCATCACTTATAACATTTGAGCTATAACTCACTGATAAAAAAATATTCCCTCCGTCCCATTTAGAAAGTCTCATTGTTTTTTTCACACATATTAAGAAAACAAAAGATAAATATTTCTGTTTTGTGTTACTCTTACTAATTGTGCTTTAAAATTGTACATATCATTAATTATTTTATAAGTTTGTTTGATTATTAAGATAAATTAAGGGGTAAAAAAGGAATTTAAGCAAAAAAGTATAATAGAACTTCTTAAATGTGACACATAAAAAATGATAATGGGACTTTCTATATAACAGAAGGAGTAATATTTTTAATTTTGCTCTAATAGACTCTCCAATATTATATTTCTATTTAAATTATTTTTATAAATAATAATATTAGACATCAATAATATTAATGGATTTAATGAAAGTTGTTTGTTTCTTTTCCGCATTTACTATATAGCAACAAAAAAAAACACTTTTTCAGTTAATTTTTTATAAATAAATAATAAAAATATTGTATATTGATGTTAGTAGTTTTTCTTAATTTTAAATTGATTTATATATTCAAGTTTCATATAAAAAATAAAAAAATTATATTTTAAATTAAAAATAACTAATTTATTTTTTAAAATTTAAAATTTCACCATTTGAAACATAAAATAGAAAGTGTATCGCTCTTAACATACAGAGAGTTATTTTTCACTCTCTATTGTAACTTTACCTATTAGATATTTCATTCGACCTTTAAATTATTGTCAAATTCTTTAAACTTTACTTTTTTATTTCATTTGATCGCCAAAATTGAGTTATTGATCTTCCGTCTAATCGGGAGAAGGGTATCGAAATCCCCGTTTAACGGAACTTGGTTTATCGTTGTATAAAATTTACAGGATTCATGACTATATTTTTTTTTAATCTTTACTTGTATCTTGTGTTGTTGTCTTTTATTTTGTTGTTCCATCCTTAAAAGATCGCATAGAAAACTCTTGTTTTATTACTTTCGTTCTTATATAGTAATTTGAATCAAAAGAAAAATTTGATGAGAAAGAACCTAAAATTGTAATTTGATATCATGGTTGCGCTATCGATAGCAATAATTCAACACTGGGATAAACTGAAACAGAGCTTGAAATTCATAAATTGGAATCAATTGTTATGAAATTGATAGAAAAAGAACATGAAATCACGAGTAGTAGGAACCTGAGCCGCCATTGATGCAACTCCAGGCACAAACAGAGAAAAAATATTTGTCGATGAATAACGACACGAACAGTTAATCAAGAATCAAACAAAATCAATCAAAAGAATATCAATCAAATCAATTGAATACAACGGAGAACAACAATCAAATCAATATGGATCACTTGGATACAACAAAGTACAACAACGACCGGGAACGCGGCGGCAACGCCAACTCCCGGGTTCGGACCCGCTCTAATACCATATTGGAAATTAGAGAACAAAAACTTTAATTGTAGAATGAGTTATGTGATTACAAAAACTAAGTTTAAACTAAAAACTAAACCTCTATTCATACAAAAAAATTAGTTATTGTTTCTTAGCAACGTAGCATTCTCAACACACAATGTGTGTGAATTGATGACATGGACACACATGTTGTGTGTGTGTTTCTGCTGAACAAACATCAACATCCTTGGTGCATCAGAATGTAGGTACCAGCTTCTATATTCTTTATTAAGAGAAGGGATGGAAAGAGAAAGAGAAAGTGAAATTTAAATTTAATTGTGTTAGGAGCCAATATGACTATAAAGGTAAAAGGAGAGGATATAATATCATTTTTATTTGAACAAAAGAAAAGAAAAGAGACAATAATTTTTAATTGTCAAATTTATCCTTCATGATTCATCATATGTTTTTTTATTTTTTAATAGTCCTAAAGAAAACCAACTAAAAATTGATAAATTTAATAAAATTAAGTTCATAAGAATGAGCTCATGCGACAGGTCAGTTGTAATACCCCAAAATATTTTAAGATAATTAAGTCGTGCCACGTGTCGTAGATTTCTGATTAATTAAATTAAGAAGGATTTAATTTAATTATATCTGAAATTTAGAATAATTTTTATTAAGTGATTTTACGAGAATTAAAGAAATAACTTTGGAAATTAATATAAAATAAAATATAAATCCCGTAACGATAATTATTTCGCCAAAGTCCGCGAAATAATATGTATTATTAGTGGTAAAAGTTTTGAGTCGATCGAAGACCGTTTAAAATTTGGATGCGAATAGGTTTTGGACTAAATTGAAACTTTTGAAAAGTTTTTAAGAACCAAAGTGTACTTTAGCCATTCTATGTATAAAATGAGATGAAGAGAAAGAAGGAACCAGAGCCTTCTTTGCCTTCTTTCGTTTCTTTCTTTCAAACGCCGATCGTTCATGGTTCATCGCGCGGTTTCCGTTTCTCGTCCGTTTCCGACGTTATATAACTCAAAACGATCGTATTTCAGTGGCGAATCACGGTAAGCTTGACGTTTTATCGTTTAGACGGATATATTTTCAGTTATATGATTCAAAGTTTTAGGCCACGAGACGAATATATCGTTTTAATCGATATTAGAAGTGAATTATAGTGTTTTGGAGTTAGATTATGTGTTATACGTGTGATAGAAGCGTTTTTGGATTGAAAGCACGTCGGAAAAGCCCGAAAATTGATTTTTTGGTTCGGGGTGTGCGGCACGCCCGCGAGGCGTGCGTGCGTCCGCGCAGCGGGGCGATGCGCCCGCATACGCGGGCGACGTGCCCGCATATGCGGGGTGTGCGTCCGCAACCAGCGTGAGTCGGCGGATCGCCCGCACCGTGAACCCCCCATCGACCCGTTTTGAGAAAAATTTGTTATACGCGCATATCGAGATTTGAAATCTATTAATATTCGATTAATTATCGATTAATTAGAGGCGATAACTAAACGAGGTTAAAAGAGAATTGAACTAGAAATGATATACGATCCGTAAACGAGTTAGATATCATTTATTGGAATTTACGTGAGAAGCACGACAGTTAGTGAGAGTTTAGTGTGTCGAGTCTCGAATCTAGAGTCAATCTTAGAATAGGATTCTGACGTAAGTCAACTGTTTTAAAATTTGTTTTAGATCCGGCGAGGTAAGAAGCAGCTGGACCAGTAGTTCGGTAAGCTTGACGTTTCTAAGCCCCGACATATTTTTGGATAAGCATTTTCTGTGAGTTTATACGATTTGCTTTTAAAGTATTTATTTAAGCAATTATTTTATATTGCTTTATGTTTGAATTGCATGTTTTATATGCGAAATTTTTATATGAATTGCGCATACGCTTGATTTGAAACCAGTATTGATCCGATGGAACGTGCTACCTATTGAGCGGCAATAGGACTGCGTGATCACCAGTTTTGATTTAATACAGCTGTGAATTGATTATGATTATGAAATTCAAGATTGGGTATATGATTTCGATACGAGTGAGCACTCGGTTACGGTGTAACCTGGAGTCCCCGTATCTAGTGGGTTGAACCCACCAGTGAGTTGGACTCACAATTTGATATTAATGATTGGGTTGCTTGATTGATGATTAGTATGATTGAGGATTAAGGTTTCAATCGGATCTCGTACTTGGCTGCATACGATTGAATATCGTTTTATGTTTTATTTGAATACTTATTAGTAAATGTATGAACTCACTCAGTATATCCCCATATACTGACCCCTCACAGATTTCCTTTCAGGATAAAAGACGCTTTGAAGCAACGGACTTCTATCCTACTTTCAGAAGTCTGTATTTTTGAAAGTATGTAAAGAAACAGTACTTTACTTCGAGAGCTGCAGTAGATAAGTGTTTTGCAAGTCAGTCTGTAATGTATAGTTTTATGTAAATATAACTTTAATGTTTTAAAGTTTTAAATGTCTGACGCTTGCTGCGTTATTTATAATGTGACTGCCAGAGGATATGTATGCCTGGCATGTGCTCCCAGCATGACACGTATTTGTGTCTGTCATGCATGACGTATGTGATTCGCGAAAAAATTATTTTACGTTTTTAGACTTGCTACGGGTTTCGGAGCAAACACTCCCATTCCCTAGCGCCGGTCTCGGCCCTGAGATTGGGTCGTGACATCAGTGATTTTCACCAGATTTTTAAAACGGTGTATGAATTTGAAAAAAATTGCCAGTTGATGTACGAAAATGACAATTTTAAACGGAATAATTAAAATGATAAACGTTTTAAAGTTGGTGAATTTTTATGACATTAATCCAAAAAATAATGATATCCATATTAATTACTAAAAATAAAAAATATGGGAAATAAATTATTTTTATAATTACTAAAAATTGAAAAAAAATATTAAGATATGAAAATAAAAAAATTCTATTAAAATATTTAAATAGATATAATATAAAAGATAAAAAAAATTAGTACTATTTTTTTTAATATGATGTGAATATTTATAAAAATAAATTAAAAATTATTGAAATTTTCTAAGAATTATAGAAAAGACATTTGTTAATAAATTCATGTTTAATTGGAGTTGTCGAGATTTGATTGAATTTAAAAAAGAATTTAAAAAGATTTGGAAAGTGTCTTATGTGTGTGGATAGAAAACACCACTTGTTAGTGTATGTTAGAACGGAAATTCCATATTAGTTCGATCCGATTCAATTCATTGGGTAATTCGTTCCAATTTTTCCATAAACTGTTTGAACAAATTATGTAATATTTTTATTATTTGTTTGAACAGTTCCAACATGAGTTGAATTTGTCTACACTCCAAAATGGAATGTAATTGATTTCAATTCCCGTAAGATGAATAAGGGGAATAGGTCTCCTTCATTTCTCTTTCCTTTCTAATTAAACAATTTGTCCAAAAAAAAAAAATCAATTCTCCTCGTATTACCTTCTCTTCCTCTTTTATTAAACTCAATCCATGCAAAGTGTTAAAAAACAGCGTATCCAACTTAATTAATAAATTTTATAAGAAATTAAACTTTGATACAAGAGGGATCGAAATGAAAAGGAGATTCATAAAAGGGTTAAATGCAAATTCATACACCAACTTTGACCCAATTTGCAATTACAACATAAACTTTTAAAGTTGACAATGTCGGTAACGAACTTTACAGCTTTGGCAAATCGATACACCGATTATTTTCCGGGACAATTTTGCTGAGATGGAAGTCGGAACGAACACGTCTACTGCCACGTCTTCTGCCACGTTTGATGCGCACCGTTTTATTCAAAACGAACCGTTCCATTGATTAAGACGAAACGCTGTCGTTTTTCATTTCCCACCTCAAAACTTAAACTGATTTTTTCATTTCCCTCTTCACTCAGACCTAACCCTAATCGTCGTTCTCTTCTTTCCAAAGATGAACCCCTAAATGTCGTTCTCTTCTCTGAAATGATGAATCCCTTATCTCTTTTCTTGACAACGTGAACCCTAACCTCTCTTCTCTGCAACATTTTCATTTTAAAGATTGAAGAAAACTCCTTCGTTGGTTGCTTCAATGGTTCTTTCTAAGTTAGTTTAATGCTTTCTCATTTGTCATTTTAATTAGAAACCCTAACCTCTATGGGTGCTTCTACTGTTAATCAAAGTATTTCTTTCTTTTGAATCTGTATTTTTCCCTTGCTAGATTTCATTAATTCCATAGGGAATCAGTTTGTTATGCTCTTCGATTTTATGGGTGTTAAATGTTTTGGTTTATTTGCGTGGTTGTCAAAAAAAATTGTGCCTTTGAAGCTGTATTTTTCTCACATTTTGAAGCTGTATTTTTCTCACATTTTCAAGCTGAATCAGTCAATCTCTTGAACCTTAATCAGTTTCAGGTAGCGATTTCTGGGTTGGTGAACTCTGTTACTCTGTCAGTCATTCTTTTGTTGTGAAGTGTCTATTTTTCACTTGATGTCTTGTTGTATGCTGTATATGTTTAACTGTTTAGGGTTAACTCTTTCTTTGTGTTTTTAATTACTTAGGGGTTGGTGTTAGTTTTGTTTTTGGTATTTTAGTCTTGTTATATGTTGTATATGTTTAATTATTTAGGGTTTACTGTTTATTTGTGTTTTTAATTGTTTAGGGGTTGGTGTTAGTTTTGTTTTGGGTATTGTCTTAGAATTGATCATGGATTGTAACTATTGTAGTTGTGATATTCATTTTGCAGGAACTGTTAACATGGAATTTTCAATGTATTATAATTATGGCGGCCATTTTGCCAAAGCCGGTGATGATGTGGACTACATTGGCGGTAACATAATGCACAATTTTGGATATCATGCTACCAAAGTAGGGTTTCAAGACATTGAAGATGATTTGGAAAAATTGGGATACACCCAGCCCTGCAAATTATCATATCTGCTTCCCGGTTTGAAGATATCTTCAGGGTTGCGAGAATTGAAGGACAATGATCAATTGATGGAAATGTTAAAGTGCATTGGTACTGATGTTTGGCAAGGATACTTCCAGCTTTATGTTGAAGGGGAAAGACGCAGCCATGAAGATCAATCAGCTGAACAACAATTAAGCGAGGATGATCACAATCTGAGTTATGTTACTGTGATGAATGCTCCTGATATGGATGCTCTTGATATGAACGCTCCTGAAATGAATGCTCCTGAGTTGCAACCGGATGAAAGCGACGTGGACTCCGACTATCGTCCGGTAGGTGAAAGTGACACTGACGACGGACTTGACGATGATGAAATTTCAGATGACGAAGAGTACATTCAAGCTAGGACTGATAGAGTCAAGTTAAGGAACTTTACACCTCATCCAGTAGTTAATGATGCAGCTCGGATGCCAAGAATTCAAAGCAATGTAAGTGAATCTGAAGATACAAATGAAGGAGATGGCAGTGAGTATGAGGATTCAGAGGGTGATGTCAACTCTATTACTAACAGTCAGGATGATTTTGAGGTGGAAAAAAAGTCTTGGAAGAAAAAAAAGAAGAGTTTCTATGATCCTATGTGTGATCCTAAAGAGTTGAAGCTTCGATTGGGTATGCGATTTGAAAATGGTCATCAATGCCGTGATGCAGTAGTGAGATGGGCTATATTAAATGGCCATGATATCCCAACTCTGAGAAGCTCTAAGTGGCAACTTGAACTGAAATGTGTAGTTGACTGCCTTTGGAATATGTATGGGAGCATCATCAAAAAGGAGCACAACTTTTGTATCAAGAGACTGAATGGACGTCATTTGTGCCATCGAAGTATGGTGAATAGACAGGCTACCCGTACTTGGATTGTTAATGAGTACAAAGACAGATTTAGAAGAGATCCTAACTGGTCACCAAAACACTTAGAGTTAGAATTGCTTGAGAAATTCTGCCTCAAAGTTAGCAAGTGGAAGTGTTACCGAGCGAAATGGGCAGCTTTAGAAATGTTGAGAGGTTCAGCCTGTGAACATTACTCCTTTTTAAGAAGTTATAAAGCGGAGTCGATGAGGGTCGATAGAGAAGGCAGATTTGACTTTTTAATAGGCAATAATGGCATATTCAAAGGATTTTTCATAGGGTTTAGTGGATTACTTAAAGGGTTTCGAAATGGATGCCGACGAGTGATTGGGTTTGATGGATGCTTCCTGAAGACATTTTTGGGTGGGGCTCTATTGTGTGCCGTTGCGAAAGACGGAAACAATCAAATGTTTCCAATCTGCTGGGCAGTAGTTGAAAGTGAGAATGAGTACTACTGGACATGGTTTTTGACTATCTTGTTTGAGGAATTAGGAATTATAGATGGCCTTGGATGGAGTTTCATGAGCGATCAACAGAAGGTAATATCCGTTCTTTTGTTTCTGATTAGTTGTTTTCATATTGCATTATCTTTGTTCTTTAGGGTTAGGTCTGAGTGAAGAGGGAAATGAAAAAATCAGTTTAAGTTTTGAGGTGGGAAATGAAAAACGACAGCGTTTCGTTTTAATCAATGGAACGGTTCGTTTTGAATAAAACGGTGCGCATCAAACGTGGCAGAAGACGTGGCAGCAGACGTGTTCGTTCCGGCTTCCAACTCAGCAAAATTGTCCCGGAAAATAATCGGTGTATCGATTTGCCAAAGTTGTAAAGTTCGTTACCGACATTGCCAACTTTAAAAGTTTATGTTGTAATTGCAAATTGGATCAAAGTTGGTGTATGGATTTGCATTTAACCCTTCATAAAAAGATAGGTTTAAAGGATAATGATACTGAGCAGAACACTCAGTCTGAATTTGCAAGTCTAGATTCTAATAATACTTAGGAATATGAAGGTAGGGTGTTGAAGGATAACCAGGAGCTAAAAAACATGGTGTTATAAAAGATGAAAATATGGAAAATAATATACTACCTAGCGAGTAACGAGTTTAAGAATATAGTTGTCACGTATAAGAGTAATTGTAATGTTGTTTTTGGTGTATTTAATTTCAACGAAAAAATAGCTTGATATATATTCAGGGATTTTCAAAAATTGATTAGCTAATTACAAGAGACTATAGCTATCATAGTGATACATTATTGACTTAATATATAAAGAAATAATTAAAATCAAATTTTAAATTGTGGAAGTGATTCTTTTGGCATTGAGATTGACTTGATAATATCGCATCCGTATTTTAACTTTATCTTATGCATTCATTACATTCATTATCATTTATTTGTACGATAAAGTTTATTTAACATATCAAGTGATTAATTTGAGAAAAGATAGGATTCAATTGAAAATAAAGTTCATCGATAAAATAGGCTGATTTGGTTTGTTTGAAAAGAACTGAAACTTTAAGAGCTAAATTGAACTTATAAAATTATTTAAGGATTAAATAAAACATCATTCATTTCTGTAATTATCTATGTAAAATCCACCTAATGTATTTTTACATAAAAATAGTTCTAAGCATAAGTTAAAAGTCACCTTTTATATATTCGTTTAACTAAACTTAAAATATAGAAGAAATGAAAAAATAAAACGAAGGGCATATCTAAATTCTAAAATTTATTTCAGAATTAAACATCAAATTCTACAGTTTTTAAGATTGAATCAAAAATTTGAAAAAATAAGGTATATAGAATCATCTAAATTAGTTGTTTTAGATTTTTTATTTTGATGATATCTCTGCCGGAAATTTACAATTATGGTGTTTCTTTCTAATTAATAAGTTACATAATACTCTTTTCGTCTCAAAACAATATTCCACTTTTTCTTTATTTTTTTGTCTCAAATAGTTGTCTATGTTTCTAGTAAATCACATTATAAAAGTATTAATTTTTTCATATCATCCTTATTTAATATTTACCATTTAATGCTGTTAGCCTAAAAAGTAAATTAGTTACTCTCTCCATTCCTAATTAACTGACGTTCTAGTGATATGCACGTATATTAAGACTGAAATAATATGTTACAAAGTTCCTACTCTATCCTTAGTAAATTCACACGTCATTTGCATAAAAAAAAGTGAGAAGGCTTTTTCTCATCATCTTCTCTTTTTGGAAAGAACACCTGCAAATGAACCATTTTCTTTCTTCCTTCTCTATTTTACATTTTCATGTTCTTCTATTTTCCATAATATTGTTCATCTCTTTCTTGCAAAAAAAAAGTGATCTGGGTTCTTTTAAAAAAAAAGATGATCTGTTTTTTCTTTTAAATTCAAAAAAGATGATTTCGATTTTTCATAAAAGCTTAAAAGAGTGATCTGAATCTTTTTCATTGAACCCAACATCAAAAAGAAAAAAAAACAAATAAAGATCTATTTTTTTATAGTAAATACTGGGTTTTTTAAACATTACATGAGTTTTTTTTCAATTTAAAAAAATGGTGATATGAATCCCTTCATTTCTTTCTCTTCACATTCTTTTTGTAGCATGTACGTCATTCTCCTTCTGATTTACTAAGGCAAATATCAGATTTTTCAGAAAATGGTCTTCAAGGAAGATATGGAGAAGTGAAGATGCAAAGATAAAGAAATTTTAAAAACAGAGAACTGTAAATTTGGAAAGAGAAGACCATGGAATATAATGAAATAAAAAGAGAGGCTATTTTAGGTAGAAAGGAGTAAAAGTACCCACAACGTCAATTATTCAGGAATATTTTTGAAAGTATAGAACGTCAATTAATTAGTAATGGAGGGAGTATAACATTTAATAAGAGTACGATAAAAAAAATGTAGATAAAGTTATGAAAAAGTTAGAACATTAATTGTATTTCTTAAACTGTGTAAAAAATAGAAAGTTGACAATTATTTTAAGACGGATGGAGTATATCATAAACAGAAGACAAATTAAATTAACTAAACTTCCATCAAATTAAAAGGGCTTAATCACAAAAAAAAACTATAATAAAGCATAAACCGATTTATGACTGCTTGATGAGTGATTAAGTAATAGATGGTGTTATTCGAGAAGAATCCCTCCTCTTAGTCGCGGATAATGGGTAAAGTTATTTTTTTTTAAAAACTAAAACTTTCATTTATGATGCTGAAAAATTACGTAAATGAACGAATTTTCAATACATTAAATGAAATATTTTAAAAAAATTGATGAGAGTCGTAAATACAGGCATCAAATAAAAAATTTCTAACCATCAAAAGAGTCACCCAAATATATTTACGATGCATATATTAAAAACTATGATCTTGAAACCGCACGATTCTTGAAACTTCAAATTTTGCAAGTCTCATCTTCAATATGAATCCAAAAATTATCTAACAAAATAAGAACAATCATCAAAGAAATAATGTTAAATAATCCAAATATAATTTTTTTTTTAAAGACCTATGTTCTATAAGTTCAGAAGATCAAGAAATATTTAATTTTTTAAGTTATCAGGTTGAAAATTCTTCAAATAAAAGCACCAAGAAAAGAAATAAACTCTATCAATAAATTTTTAAAGACAACTATAAAATAAAGTTAAGATAATGGTTTTCCAGCTATCAAAACCTTCTCCTTTAAACTAGGATCTTTCATTTACATAAGGTGAGAGGATCCTTCGAGTATAGAGTTCTATTAGGAAGAAAAAAAGAGCAAAGGTCGAAGGACAATGAGGTGGTATTCCGGCCAAAAAGGTCAAAACCAACTCGTTAAAACTATGATTTTAGTTTTGTATTTTAGAGAGAAGGGTATAATTTTAGTTTTGTGTTTTTAGAGAAAATAGAGAATGTTTGTTTTTAACAAGGAGGCTAATAATCACTCATGTCTCATGACTTTTGGATCCCCTTATGTTTAAAAACGATCAAGAAACCCCTTAATTTTTGTGGCGGCGATAACAAAACCCAATAAAACCAAAAACCGGTGATGTGACTGAAATTTCCTCGTTTGTCAGTTTACAACGCCATTCGTGTCCTTGCTCCCATGTCAGACATGTGTAAGACATGTCAGCTGACACCTCACTAGAAATTCAAAATATCCCAAAACATAATAAAAAATCCAACCCAATCAAATTTAACCTAATCAAACCCAACCAACTCAACTCCTAACCGCCACCCATCGCCTTCCGACCCATGTTCTTCATCAAGACAGACTTGGAATTTGTTCTTCGAAGGAAGAACATACATGTTATGTCCTTCCTTCGAAGGACAAATTGAAGAAGACAATTGAAAAAAATTCCGACACTGAAGATGGCGGTGGATGGGTGGCGGTGGGTGAAGAACTATAGCAACCGTGGAGGGAAGTTAGGGACTGAGTGGTTAATTTGGACTTGATTGACTTGGATTCTTTTTAATTTTTGTTAATTAAATTTTAGAATATTTTGGATTCCTGGTAAAATGTGAGCTGACATGTCTTACACAATCTGACATGGGAGTAGCGACTCGTAGGGCACCATTTTCTGCCTATTGAGGAAATAGTTGCCACATCACCAATTTTAATGAATTTTGGCGATTTTTGGTTTTAAGGTTTTATTTTTATCGTTTTTAAACATTAAAATTTTTATTTTTGTTACAAAAATCGGGGGTGATTATTAGCCTATCAGAGAAGAAAGAAGGGTTTGGATGAAATTGTCACCTGCTCGTATTTTTGACCAACAAAATATATGTTAATTCAAAATACTAGCAAAAATTTAAAGCTATATTTAACTTTTGAAAGAAGAAAAAAGAAAAATCGAAAACCGATTATAGAATACATTAAATTGATAAAAATAAAGTATCAAATGATATATATATATATAAGGCCAAACCTTTCATGAAAATTTCATAAAAGTCCAAACCTTCCAATTTTATACAATTTGTCTTTAAATGCATGATTTTATTTCAATTTTGTCCAATTATATAATTTTATTCATGTGATGTGAAATTTTCATGAAAAATTTAGTCTTTTTTAATTATTTGGCCTATATATATATATTTCATCTTTTAAATTTATTACCGATCATTCTACATATTTATATGAAAGATTTAGGGTTTTTGATATTTGGGTGCCTCAAAGGCACCCAAATTTCCAATTTAGTGCCTCTTTCGGAATTAATTCCGAAAGAGTGCCTGGTCCCACTCGTTCCGCATTCTAGGAATGCGGAACGGATGGGGTTCCGCATTCCTAGAATGCGGAACAAGGGCAGCAGCTGATTAACAAAGTTAATCAGCTGCTTAAGCACGTTCCGCATTCTAGGAATGCGGAACGTGCTTCCCCAATGATTGGGGAGACAGTTTTGTCTCCCCAATCATTGGGACTGCAATGATTGGGCATTTAGTGCCCAATCATTGCTGAACTTTATTAAAAAAAAAAAATTTATTTAATTTTTTTTATAAACACTATAAATTAAATACAATGTTATCAAACGATATATTAAAAATCGATTTAAATGCTTATTTGATTTAAGTACTAATTTTAACAAATTGAAAATATCTGGGTACCGGAGCCAACTACCGCATGTAGGTCACTTAATTTGTATCTCTGAGCCTTGGTTTTGCATATATAACTTAGTCTCTAAAATAAACACACCTCATTCACTCTCATTACAGAACAACAAACTGATTTTGAGTTTCCGAATGGATTCTTGTCCTCTAAGAGACGACGGAAGGCCGATGTTCAAATCAAAAATACCCCGTTTTTTCAAGATTATTCTTGACGACGCCCTTCGTGATGGCAAGCTTGTAAGTCCTTTTACCTTTTTTTAATCAATTTTTTGATCTGCATAACTTATAAGAAGAAGATAGACTTTCTAACTTCACCATGAACATATAAATTTCTACGTATATGCACAGTATATTCCAAGAAAATTTGTCAGACTCTACGTAAACAATCTGCAAGTTCAGTAGTCCTCAAGGTTCCAAGTGGTGCAAAATGGAAACTAGATTTAGTGAAATCTGACGGTGAGATTTGGTTCCAGAAGGGTTGGCAAGAGTTTGTCAACTTTTACTCTATAGCTTATCGGTCATTTCTAGTCGACCACTTTCAGTGTTTTATTTTTTCTTTTATTTATTTAATGAAGGTTCAATAGAAAGTCGTTTATTAATTTATATCGATTTCTAAAATTATATCATTTGTTAATAATAATTTAAAATCGTTATTAATTTATATCGTTTATTAATATTATATTTTTTAAAATTATTTATTAATTTTTTTTGGCAATGATTGGCCCAATCATTTGCATCTCCCCAATGATTGGGGAGACAAAAGTGCTCCCCAATCATTGGGGAGAAGCAACGTTCCGCATTGCTACAATGCGGAACGTTGCTAAGCAGCTGATTAAGCAATTAATCAGCTGCTTAAAGCGTTCCGCATTGTAGGAATGCGGAACGCCACGTGTTCCGCATTCCTACAATGCGGAACGCGTGGGACCAGGCACCTTTTTGGAATTAAATTACAAAGAGGCACACAACTGGAATTTTTATTGCCTATGAGGCACATGAATATCAAAAACCCAAAGATTTATACCTGCAGCGTACAATGCAGTCCAAGGGGACGCATTTACATCAATTACTTGTCTGAGTTCAGGATGTTGCAAATTATTATTATCGTCCTTCAAACTATTTTTTGAATTTACGCGATCATCAATGCTCGTGTTCTGTTCATGATTAATAGTTGGAGGTGATGGTAAGATTTTTACTGCATTTTGTACGTGATTTCTGGATATAGCATCAAACAAATTTATTATTGTCATCTTTAATGGATCCAAAAAAAAAATCATAAAACTGCACATTTTTTTAAATAAAATTGTAAAAAAAAAGTGCAGTTTTATGATTTTTGTTGGATCCTTATAAATGAAAGAAAAAATAATACATTAACCATGCTTACAGTACAGAATATACTTTAAGGCCATGTTTGGTTCATGGAATAGGAGCGGAATGGAATAGCTATTCCGCTTAGAATGACAATTCTTTACTTTGTTTCATGGAATAGGTATTCTAAAGAATTGCTATTGCATAATTTTGTGGTATAAACACTCCTCTCAAAAACTAAAGAATGACTATTTCATTTCTTATGAAATAACTATTCTATTTATATTAGAACAAAATTTTCCTACTGCCTAAGGCAGCAGGAACTCCTGCAATTGTGCATGTGGCATTTTCTAAGGCTGCCACCACATAACTTTTTTTATTTATTGTGAATAGACAAATTAACCATTTTAATCCTTAGTTAATTAATCATTTCAATTCCTTCATGCAATCATAAAAAACTTATAGTCATAATTATTTCCCACCCTTAAGGCATAATTATGATACAACGAAACATCCATAAAATCATTTCTTAATTTCTTCCAAAACATACAAAAAGAGATTAGAACTTGAGAGGAAAATTAATTCAACAAATCTTATCATTATCAAACTCAAAGAAAATTAAAGAACCAATTGAAGGGCTGATGAATTAAGAGAAAGATAATTGTCTGTCAAAACGTATGTTCTAGATGACCAAACAGCTCATCTGACGAGTTAAAGTCTGGTTAGACAATAATTATCACCCTTAATACAATTGATAAGATAATCACGCGAAAGAAAATTCTATTTAACATAATATATAACCCTTGCAAATTAAGGTTATTAGACTTTTATTTTTTACCAGAAGGTTATTGCACTGCAATTTAATTGCAGAATAATACCTGTAAAGAACCCCAATACACTAACAATGATCACTACAAACCTAATACAAAAAAGTGAAATTAAATTACTCATAAATCCAACCAGAAAAAAAAACAAAACAAAACAAAAAAGTGAGATCAAATTAGAAAAGGAGTAACAATTAGAAATGAGAAAGATTACATTAATTAAAAAAAGAAGGATAGAAGAAAAGAAAGAAAAAGAAACAACATTTCTAGAACTCTTTTATTTGAAATATAATTGAGCAATTCTGATGTAAGTATTTGTTTAAGGTGTATGATCAGTTGTGGTTTTAATTTTGTTGAAAGCTTCTGTTTTGTTTTAAAATTTTGGTCGACTAATCTGTTGAGCTTGAATTGAAGGGACTGAAATGTTTAATTATCTAGAACTAAATAGGTCAATTGACCAAGGATTAAAGTGGTTAATTTGTCTATTCACAATAAATAAAAAGTTATGTGGCGACAGCCTTAAAAAATGCCACATGCACAATTGCAGGAGTTCCTGCTGTCTTAGGCAGTAGGAAAATTTTGTTCTTTATATTATTCTATTCTATGAACCAAACATGACCAAAGGTAGAAGACCGTTGGAATTTAAATTTTTTAAGATTGGAGCTTGTGGGTCTCTTTGTCGATGCCATTCCAAATTTATTCTTCATCAGTAAAATTTATTACATAATTACACCTTTTTTTTATGATTATATTTCCATTTTAATTTTTAGAACTCATTTTTTCCTATTGAAAAGTCTTATTTTAAAGTTTTTTGAGATAATTTCTTATTTTAAAGTTACACTTTCTTTTTGAATAATACTTAATGTAAATTTAACCATTTATCTCTTTTCTTATGTTGAAAACAATTCACTATATTTTTTTTGAGAAAAAATCACTATATATTTAACTAAGAGATATGCATAATAATAACTCTTTCTAAATTAAAATAAGATATTAATTATATAAAATAATCATTCAAGAAATTAAAAATTAAACTATTAACTATAAAAATAATTAACAAACATGTGACTTAATTAATTTAATTGAAACCCTAACCACCTTCTCTTCTTTTTTCTCTCTAACAAACTCCAACCGCCCAGAGCTTTTTTTTTATTTTTTCTTCGGCAGCCGTCAATGGCTTATTTTTTCTATTGACGGTAGCTATCTCTTTTGTTTATGTTATTTTAATTTCATAAAATATAATAAATAACCAATTCTTTTTTATTTTTCTGACGGATAAAAATTTATCACAAAGCGCAATTCAATTATCAAGGAGCGACGACAGATTGAAGATCTTTCAGTAACAAAATGGATTCGTCTATGAGATATACTAGTTTTATTTATTTTTATTGTTTGTCCTTTTTATGAATATTTTATTTTGTCCTTTTTTTATGAAAGATTTGTTGTCATTTCTCTATGAAAGGTTTGTAGTCTCTTTTTTAGAAGGAATTGTTGTTTCTTTTTTAAAAAGAGTTATATAAGTGTTGACTGAATCAGATGCTGTGAGTTTGCGGGTGTTTGGAGAAGTTTGAACGAAGAGCGATTGAAGACTGCACTTAATTCGCGAAACAATTAGTAATTTATTTTTATTTTCGTAAGTAAGGTCTGCGAATCAGACAGCATGTTGTTTGTTCCATGTCAGGTTATCGGGTTTAGTTTTTAAATTATCCCAAATTTCTTACAAATGTAACTGTTTCATATTCAATTTAATGAGATCCGATGAATTAAAAAAAAAACTATAAAAATAATTCTCAGAAATAGATTTAAAATAAGGATTATTTATACTTATCACAAATTATAAAAGTGACGGGTCAAATTGTTACAAATATTTTATAGATATACTTATCATTTTGGTTAAAAATATAAAAATGTAAAATATATTGTTGCCAAAAATAAAATATAAATTCTTAAACTGTGTATAAATATAAAAATTAACTTTAAAATAAAATTGGAAAATATAGTTTAAATTATTTAGGTATATACTAAAATTTTATTTATCAAATGTAAACAACAACAACAACAACAACAACAACAACAACAACAATAATAATATGGTAAATTATTTGTCATTATTTAAGTATTTCTAACAAATATAATTAGCTATTCCAAACATAACTATTTTAATTTTATTTTTAAAAAATATCTTATTCCATAGTACAGAATTGAAATTTCATAAAATTCATTTGCAGTATTTATTTAAAATTTGAACTAAAGTGAAAAATAGCTATTTCACATAAAATACATATTCTATTCTTTATCATTCTATATGAACCAAACATCAAACATGGTCTAGTGTTAAAACCAATAATGGTTTTAGAATCCCATTCAAATTGCCCACATTAACTTTTAAAATTTAATTCATCATTGTAATGGATTAATCTAAATTAATTTTTGATAAAAAAATCCAAATTAATTTAGTAGTTAAGTCTTTAACTTTACAAAATTCTCAACCAGCTCACGTTAAAAATGTGGGATGACTGTACCAACTAATACCTGTGAAATATCAGCTGTTGCCGGAGGATCCGAAATGTTAAACTGTTCCTCCAAAATTTCCTGTTACATACACTATACTAATTAATACCTGTGAAATATTAAGTTAAAACAGATTTAATGAGCCAAATCAGAAATGATTACTCTCTCCATTTTTTTAGTTGTTCATTTAGCTAAAATTGTACATATTAAAAATAGGGTTTTTTTATAATTAAATACTCAAATAACCCTAATATGTAGTAAATGCTTTTGTAAGTTAAGTCATAGAGTCATTTATTAGGGGAGAGATAAATTTAGAATATAATAGTTAATGTTAATGTTATCTTAAATTCTTAAAAAGACAACTCTTGATAGAAAAGTACATTTTTCTAAAGTGATAACTAAAAAAAATGGAGGGAGTATTTAGTAACATACGTAGATACTTATTATACCTTGCGTATATTTACACGTTTCAAAGCCTCTTCAAGAATCTGCTCATGGTACTCCGCTTCGCACATTGTTTTGATATCGGAAACATTGCCTTCCAATATTCTGATATAAATTTGATTAGTTTTAATGATTACATGAACTTAATTAGATGCAAACAAAAAAGATATATGCCTACCTTAGTTGTTTCTCCATTTCCTCTACTTTGGATTTAAATCTGTTAATTACTTGTTGAAGCTCCTGAAAATCCAAAGAATCTATAATACGTCATTTGAATGAAATATTCTCATCAAAAGTTATTTAAGGAGTATGTACAAACACCTCGAGTTGGCTGTCGCAAACCACGGGGCTAATTGTTTGATAACTCCGATCGCCTTCAGCCTTACACTTACCGAGAGCTTTATATAGATTCTGTAGATTCATTTCAGTCTATATTTAAGTGTTTAAGATGGTCATCTAAAGACTAGAATCACAAGATTGTGCTTACTTCTTGATTATGCAGCCTTTATGTAGTAGCAAGATAATAAAGATCCACAGAAAACAAGAAATGAAACTGTCAGCATACATATAAAGAATCAATGATCCGATAGAGAACAATCTACTTACCGTCCTCTTTCATGCTCAGGAACATTTACATATCGCATCAGAATTTCTTCGATGCTTTAAAGTACCCAAAAACAAAAAAAATAAAAGTTTGATCAGTAACAACAAAACAGGTCTTGGATTTATATATGCACATGCGAGCGGTTAGGGTTTGAAGTAAGCAGACCTTTTAGCTCCAGAAAAGAGACTGAGTCTGCCGGAAGGAGAAAACATAATGAGAGCTACATCAACATCACAGAGAACAGAAAGTTCATAAGCTTTTTTGATAAGCCCATTCCTCCTTTTCGAGAAGGTGACTTGCCTGTTTGTTGTATTATCGATTCTTTTGATCGCAAGTTTTACTCTTCCCATAATCTGCTAATGTCCCTATCTTTGATTTTTCCTCCTTTTATATACTTACATACATGTAGATCATAGATGCCTTTACTGTGAAGCAAATTGTATAAGAAGTCAAAATTTTGTTAAGAGTAAGAGAATCCAAATATGTTTCTATATAATTTTGACAGCATGCATCAATATACGGTCACTGTTGGATGCTAATGCCCGGAACAAAATAAATGAGAAAGAATATATGTGAATATAAGAAAAAAGAAAAATAAGGAAATATCAATAATTAATTTTGTCATTGTTAGGCCATTCCCAGGCGGTGTAAACATAGCAGTTAATGATTTTTGTTGAATTATAAATTGGTTAATTTCGTTTTACATTGGGTTTTTTTAGAATTGAAAATACAAAAAATTTATTGTTTGAATAACGAGTTACTCCCTCTGTCTCAATAGAATTGTCCACTTTACCTTTATCACACAGTTTAAAAAAAACATACTCTCTCTGTCCCAATAGAGTTGTTCACTTTACCTTTATCACACAGTTTAAGAAAAACAATTATTATTTGTAGGTTTTATAATTTTTTCTTTGCTTTTTTTGTCATACCCCTATTTAATATAGGGTCCATTTGCAATTTATTTTTAATTTACTCATTAGTAGATTTTAAATAGGGGTAATATAGAAAAATTGAGTGTAAAAGTTAGTTACTTTTTGAAAGTGGACAAATATTTTGGGACAAAAAAACTTTTCAAAGTGGACAACTCTATTGGGACGGAGGGAGTAATTATTATTATAAAACTTATAAATTTTTCTCTATTTTTTTATTATATCATCATTTAATATAGTGGTAATTTCTCAAAATACATGTTTTGACATTTTATTTACAACTTTACATTGTAAGTTTTTATTTTTTTTCTGATTTTTTTCATTTATGAAAAATATTTTTTTTTAATTTTATAAATACCTTTTTCGGTTTTCAATTTCGGTTTTCGGTTTTTTCGGTTAGGTCAACCGAACCGACCGAGCCGACCGGCAGTTTTTTTATATAGTATAAGATTAGTGTTTATATAGTGTTAATTTTTATTTTTTATAGATTTTTTTCCTGGAATTTTTATTTTATTTTTTATAGTGTAACAGTAGTGTATATATAGTGTTTATATAATATAAAATTAGTGTATAAGTAGGGTATAAGTAGTGTATTTATGGCATTTTGTAGTATTTTTTGTGGTTTAACCATGAAACACTGCAAATACACCATAAACACTGCAAATACACCATAAACACTGCAAATACACCATAAACACTGTAAATGCATAATAAATATATTAAAAAACGGCAGAAATTCACCATTAATACACCAAAAATACACTAAAACGTAAAGATATTATAAAATTATTACAAATGCACCATAAATCAATATTGTCTTTACAATGTCAGTAACAATAAACAATCTATGAATAAGAAAAGACAAAATAAATAATTATATAAATAATAGAACAATTTTATAAACAAAAAATTATAGATCTACAATAATTTATTTATAAAATATTTAAATCGTAAAAAAAAATCTAAAAAATTACACAAATCTAAAAACGAGTCGAGGAATCCATAGCGCGAACGAAAAAGACGAACGGAAAAACGACGAGAAATTCATCGGAAGTAGACGAACGGAAACGCGACCGGAAAGACGAATGGAAAATTAATCAGAGGAGATAAACTGAAAATCAAATGAAAAAGAAGAAGAAAAGAATGAGAGAAGAAGAAAGAGAAGAGAAAAAAAAAGTAGTTATATAAAAGTTTAACCTAAAATGAAATAAGCCTTCTTTATATAGTGGGTATTTTTGGTAAATAAATTAGCTTATTAGGTAATGTAGGATAAAAAGAAAAGATGAGACAAAATGGTGTAAATACTTTACCCAAAACTGATATTTGGAAAATAATCCATTTAATATAGGGTCCACTTTCAATTTACTTTATTAGTGGAATTTAAATAAGGATAGAATGTAAAGATTGGTTTTTAAAATTGTTACTTTTTTAAAGTGGAAAATAATTTTAGGATAATTTTTTTTTGCCAAAATGGACAATTCTATTGAAACGGAGGGAGTATATTTCAAACATTTAACAGTACAAACATTGGATATTGTTCTATTAAAATCTTAAATTTTATTTTTTTCACAAAACACTCTCCCTTTTTAATTGTCAAAAAAAATTGTTGTTTATAAATTAATAATGATTATTGATTTTCAGTTTGAATAAAATTTTCCTACAATCAAAATTGTAAGAAACTACTACAACTAGTAATATGCCACTTGTTAATTGGTCTCTTTCAATACATTTAATATATCTACAGAGTTATAACTTTAGTTCCTATATATTCTTAGACACTATAATTTTTAATTATTTAGAGTGATCTTATTTTTTTATTTTTCTAACTAAAATTATAATTCTTATTAACATTTTATCGCCAAAAAATTTGACCAATCCAAACATCTATACAAACAAACTGAAATTTTAACAAAAACTCTCTAAAACACACAAAACTTCGAAAAACGGAATAGATTATCCAAAAAACAACACAAATATTGAAATAGACGGGCCGAGAGACGATGATATTCGACTAAAAGCCGAAGATTTTTTGTGCTAAAAAAATAAACTTTTCTCGTTTTAGGAATATTTTTTTCTAAGTTAAAGAGATAGGACTAAAGTAGTTATCATTTTTTTTAATGTATTAAAAAAAAGTAAGCGTTTGTGAAAAAGTTGGAACTTACAATCTAACAGTTTAGTGTTTAGTGTTTATATATTTGAATTATAGCTTATCGGTGGTAAGTGGTTATTAATTATAGGATGAAAAGATAGCTTATTGTTTTAGATATTCATATTGAAATGTAGTAATCCAAAGAAAAATCTCCTAGTTGACGAGAGATAAGGTAGTGGGGCATTCATTTTGTTTAGGGCAATTGGTGTACGGCATATCATACGCATGTTGTTTCCCTGAGTTGGGGTTTAGGGTTTGATGAGTTCGAGGTTAGAAGAGAGAATAACAAGTGTAGGTCCCAGAGCATCACATGGTGATGGTGTTATGTTTTCAGTTTTGGTTCTGCCACCAAACCCTTCCTACGTGTCCCTTTTAACTTGTTTGCCTTCGTCTCAGCTCTCACGAACTCATTCCCCGCACGTGTGGTCCGCCCCTGTATTCTTCTTCGTTTTTGAACGCCGTGCTTCCATGCCCAATTGACTACACTCTGATGTAAGGAAACGATAAAAGGAATTTAACAATTATCGCTGCTACACAGAAATGCTATTCCGAGGAACCATCAGTAGCTGCGTTTTTCTTAAATACTATCCTAATTTTCAGTATTATAAATTACAAAAAGAAAAAGACTACTTCGCTCCGATACTACAAAATTATACTAAATTATAAAAAAAAGTATATTATTTGAATGGACTAGTTAAGCTGGAATATTGAACTTATTTTTTAATTAATTTCAGCTACTTATTTTAGTATATTTTTAATTATTGTTAATAATTATTAGATCCAATGAAATAATTAATACTAACTTTTTTAAAAATATATTATTAATTTAAAAAAGTAATTAATATTTTAAAATATACAAATAATAATATAAAAATATCTAACTATTTAAATTAAAAATAAATTAAAAAAATCATAAACTAATAATTTTAATTATTATCTTTAAACTTCAAGCTCAACTATTTTATCTATTTTAGCAACTTCTTGTAATTGAAGCCATAAAAATCAAATGCCCTCATTTTTTAGTATGTTCCAGTATAATATTTTCATGTTTTCTTCTTATTTTCAAAGCTTGCAGAATAACAACGATAGTTTATATTCAAATAACAGAATCCAGTAGTAGGTTAGGTACAACTATGGATGGAGGAGGTCTGGATGATCATAATCCCGAAATCTAGCATAAGACTCTACATTACGTATTTTAGCTATAGATTCAGTCTCCTCATTTATATTATTATCATATTGGGCAACAATCTTATGGTGAGAAGTCCTATAATATCATGACTTTGAACTTCCATGGTCCTATAATCAGAATATAAAATAACACATCAAAAACTAAAAGTAAAGAGTTTACAGGACCTTCATACTACTGATATTAAAATTGTCAAAACCCGCCTTAGCACGAGAATGACAGTAATCTAAAACCTTATTATCTACAAATCAAAATTTTAAAACACATTTCATAAATATTTAAATACAAATGTTAAAAAAACCCTAAAACAACCTTATAACATTTAAACCATCGTATCAAAAATAAGTATAATTTCAAACTAGTATACATATATAAAATAAAAAAAAGACTTTAAAAAAACTAATGGGCCTTTGTCAAAAGGTGGAGTAATATCCTGTTTACTTAACTATGAAGGTCCAAGAGATTTTTATTTTGAGAAAATGACATACAATCCCTCAAAATCTCAAAATATTATGTTAATAACCCATCTTTTATTTTCTTACAAAAATCCCTCAAATTTTAAACGTTTCTTTCATGCCTACCTTTTTGCATTTTTTATTCCTATTTTATTCCTGATGTATTTTGCTTATTGTGTGTGTAATACACTGAATCATTTTTTCTATCATCTCCTACACAACGGTTATTTCCATTAATACAATTTAAATTCCTTCTTCTGATAATTACTCAGCACGACATCACCACGATCTCAGACTCCCACCTTGCTAACAGTTAGCTTCTTCTCCTCCATTATCTCCTAACTTCCTCCATTATTCCTTAACTTCCTCCATTCTTTTTTTTCCGACCTGTTTATATGGTTACCACACGCGGTGGGTCTGATTCTCAACCTGAAATCAAACCTAGCGAAATGAGGAAGAAGACCGTTGCAAAGAAACCTCAAAAAACTGTTAAAAAAAAATCAATTGAAGAAGTTTCAGTTCGTCCATCTCCTACCTCTTTAAAGAAGAGACATGCAGATGATTTAATCCGGTCACCGAAGAAGCACAAAGGCATTTCCATCAATGAATCAAAGAAAACTGCTCCTAAGGTGTGATTTCATACTTTTCTAACTTACTTAGGGTTCACATTTAGTCTATTATAGGTTTTCTTAACATTTATTTTATACTCAATAGATTTTCAATTAAGTTATATTTATTTAGGGTTTATACTTGATCTTGTGTATAATGTTTTTTAATTATGAATTTAGTAGTTATTAAACAAACAATTGTTATGTATTCTGTTTTTTATGTATTTGTTATTTTCCAGGTTTAGGTTTTTGGTTTTAAGTTTTATCAACCTGTTTTTCATTATGATTTGTAGCTGTTTTTGCAGGTTTGTTTGTTTTTTTTTCAATTTTTTTGTTTTTATTTTCATTCCATTTTTTTTGTGTAATATTGGTTCATATCTAGTTGACATTGAGTTTTTATGAATTATGACATTTTTCGCTTTCATTTATGTACATCTATAGCAGTTTAAACTTAGTCGAGAAGAATTGTTATGTATTTGTTATTTTCCAGAATTAGGTTTTTTATTTTAAATTTTATCAACCTATTTTTCATTATGATTGTAACTGTTTTTGCATGTTTGTTTGTTTTTTTAATTTTTTTTGTGTAATGATGGTTCATATCTAGTTGACATTGAGTTTTTTTGAATTATGACATTTTTCGCTTTTCATTTATGTACAGCTATGGCAGTTTAAACTTAGTCGAGAAGTTCATTCTCACTCCAAGGTCGATACGCGCATGTCGTATGATATCATTTCCGAAATCAAATCGACTCTTAATGCCGGTGAATTGGAAATGTTCAGACAATGTTGCTTCGGGTACCTCATTGACATTCCAGAGATCACAATGCAAAATCAGATTATCCACTGTTTGTTACTAAGGGAGGTCGTACAATTGAACAAATTTGAATTATGGTTTGAAGTCGGCGGGTGTCGGCTGAAATTTGGCATTGAAGAATTTGCACTGGTGTCTGGTTTAAACTGCCAAGGTGACAGCAGTAAATATGGCTATCCAAAAGTTGCAAATGGCCTTTATGACAAGTACTTCAGCGGGCTGCAATCGGTTTCTAAACAAACCCTTCAGGATTTGTTTTTATCTAGGCGTTAGGATTCGGAGGAGGACGGTTTTAAGCTCGCATTTATGCATTTTTTGCACAATTTCTTGCTTGCTTCACCAAAGACTGCTCGTATCCCTTTGAAAGACTTTGATGTCGTTGATTCTGCCGATTTTAATGACTATCCGTGGGGTGTTGATGTATTCAAGTGCACGTTTGATTCCTTGGCCACAAAAGCTGTTCTTACTCCGGGATGTCTTAAGGCTGAAGACAATGCTTACCACTATCGCCTAAATGGTTTTCCATATGTATTGCAATGCTGGTTCTATGAGTGCTGCCCGGCAGCCAAAAAGACTTTTGTTCAACTTGTGAACAAAACTGCTATCCCGCGTATTTTGAGATGGCAAGCATTTTTTCATCCAAAATACATTCCTGTCGACAGAGAACTCTTTGTTGAATTTGCATCTGATCAGGTTTGCAGATTTTTAATTTTATGATTTTTAAATTGAATTTATCATTTGCTTTTTTTCATGTATAGTTTACATTGGGTTCACATTTGGTCTATGTGTAGGTGTTTTTTCGGTCTATTGTTCCAACCCCTGCAGAAAAGAATGCCCTTCCTTTAGGTGACTTTTTCAAAAAGAATAAGGATAAGGGTAAGGCAGTGAATGATTCTAATGTTAGCCAAGTAGGTGGGAATGAAGACGGTTATTGTCCGGCGTTTGATATATCGAATGCTTCTGAATCAATAACGCAAACTTTGGATTTACGTAAAATGGAAAAGAAGCTTCAAGTTTTGATGGTTGGTCAGAAGACCATGCAGGCTGACATATTGGAGTTTAAACGTGTTTTCACTTGCAAATTTTCCGAAGTTTTGACAGTTGTAAATTCGTTAAATGCGATGCTTACTGATATTGTTGATTCAAAAAAGGTAACGTGTTTTGATTTTTAGTACTTTTATCATTTAATGTTACTGTTTTATGTTATTATAGTAGTTTACATTTTTTATTAATATGTACTGCTTTGCTCTAATTACAGGACAAAGTTGATGATTCCAATGTAGACGCCTCATCTTCTCGAGATGGCAGTGAACATGAGGATGATTCTAAATCATCTTCTATTGAACCTGAAGTTTCTATTGAAACAGAAAACACTGATTCTGAAGATTCTGCCATACTTTTAAAGGTTCAGTAAAATATAATTTATTGTATTTCATATTATGTTTTTGTAACTGAATATGAACTTAATATGAACTTCATATATGTAACATACTCTGAGTAAGAAAAAGAAAGAATGTGATAGTTTGCAGACAAAAAGTGTTGAAAAGGAGAAAAATGCTGATCTTCCCGCGAAAAAAAATAGTTCTATAGGAACCGAAGGAGGAGTTGAAGATTCCGTTGATGCTCAAAAGGTCACGCATACTGATGAAATCGATCCCAAGTCTTATTCTGTAAAAAAAAATAGAGAAGGGGAGTCTTCTGATGAAGAAGAAAGTAATGAAAAAATGGAAGAGGTAGGGGAGCCTTCTGATGGAGAAGAAAGTGATGAAAAAAGTGAAGATGTAGGTGAGGAGGATGGTTCTAAAAAAATGGAAGATGCAGATTTGGTTGACGAGAAGGCTGGTGATTGGACTGACATTACTGATAATGTTCGAAATGAGAAGAATATGGAAGCTGATGCTGTGATTGCTTCGACTGCTAAGGTATATTTAATATTTATAAATTAAATTTTGTTAATTTTATTTACCTTTTTAATTTCAATTTATTAGGTTCCGCGTGAAAGTAAGGCGATTTCAATATCTCCAACATGCACTTTGACAGAAGAAATGTGTGATGAGGCTGAAAAAAAGGCATATGAATCCATTGCTAAATTAAAATCTAAGGAGGTATTGTTTTCTTTAATTTTTATTAACTGTTTAACTTTATATGTGATGGTTTATATTAGGTTATTATTGAGTTCATATCAGGTTACTAAAAATGTGTTTTTTTTTTACTTTTTATAGATTGACTATATAGAAGCAAACTTCGGTACTGATTCTATTAACCCTGATGTTGTGACTCCAGTTCCTTCTAAAAGGATTGTAAAACCTAGTTTTTTAATGAAGTCACCATTTTTGAACGAGTTTGGTTCTTCTTCAGGCTGCATTATGCCGAAGCCGAGTAATGGCAGCGTCTGTCTTTGTCCATTTGACGGTAATTGCATTTTTTTTAGTGATGTCACTAAACAAGATATTGTTCGGAAATGGCTGGCAGAAGGCAATCCTAAAAGCTCCAGGTTCGTATGCTAACTCATTTTATGTTTAGAATTATTTTGTTTCACTTAAATTTTTTAATTTGTTTTCTTTTTGTTTTTAGGAAGAAAATATACGATTCAAAGACTGACATATTGCGTCCCCGTTTTTGTCTTGGCGTTGCTGACATTGACTCAAAAAGTTGGTTTTACAATCTTTTTCACATTGGACAGCCTATCGCGTGTTCTGTTAGTATCTTCTTTCTTATTTTTTCTTTTTATTATTTTATTTATTTATCATTTTAATTACTCATGATAGCTGCAATAACCATAAGTTGACTACATATCAACTTATCTTTATTTTTTATTTTTTTGCAGCATGTAGATATTTTGCTTTATTATCTGAGGAAAAAAATTAAAAACGGACGTGGTGCAAACAGAAGATGCACAACTACTGACAATTTTTTCGATCGACGTATTCAAGCCATATACGCTTTATACTTGAAAAAGCAAGATACGTCACTTGTTTCTTCGAAAAATACAGCGGCTGAGTACATTTACGGTGGTCATATGCGTTGCAACACCAAGTGGGCTGATGTTGATGATGTTCTTTTCCCGATCAACTGCGGTAAAGATTGGCATTGGATATTGGCTCGGCTGAACTTCAAGGAACGATGCATATATGTCTACAATTCGTTGAGGTCAGTTCGAAGTGACTCATCTGCAATTGAGATCGTTAACTGCTATAGTGTGTTGCTTCCGCTCTTCCTTGAAGATGTCAATTTTTTTGAATCTCGAGATGACATAGACACTACCAGCGGTCCTTATGAGGGAAAGAGTATAACTGACCCATTCAGAATCGAGATTGTGCAGAACTTACCCATTCAAACTGATACGTAAGTCTTATATTTTTTACCATTTTTATTTAGTTGTTTTTTTTAAAGTTATGGTGGCAGAATATGAACTTGATGTGAACTGTATGTGAACCTTATGTCATTCTTATCTATTATACCTCTTTAACATTTTTATCTTACTTCTTGCAGTGATTGTGGAGTTCATATGTTTGCCGCTGCTGAGTTTTTTGTTGATGGAAAAGTTATGGGGCAAGATTTTAGTGCCGAAGAACACCGTGCTCGTCATGCTTCGTCATTATATTTTTATGGTCGTTGGAAGTACGAATCTTCAGTTCTTAGTGAAAATGAAGCTCCTTTGAAAATCAAGAGGGTGGCTTCTTAGGCATTTTTCCTTTTAGGATTTTATTTTGTTTTGTATCGGAAATATATCTAAATATTATCGTACTATCGTACTTTGGATGTTATTATTTGTCTTTTGTTTTTTATATTGTAAACAGAATTTATATTTTTAATTCTAGTTGGCACCATTTTTTTCTCTTTTATTTTATTTTTAGTCTACTATACAATTAAACATTTATTTGTTTCTTTGTGTAGCTTTTAAATATTAATTAAAAGTTACAATTTTTTTTATACCTAATATAAGCCATATTTGAACATAACTCTGTACAACTCATACTTAAGGACTATATGTGAACTTAATATTAACCTTATGTCAACTTAAAAAAAAAACAAATCAACAAGTCTTTTTAAATTTATTACATATATTGTGGATTGCATTAATATATAGGACATTTTATATATAAAGAAATTGAAATTTATATTACTTTAAAACTTCAATATGTCTTTTTAATTGAAATGTATTTGAACCTCAAAACAACCTTATATCAACCTGAAGTGAACTTTAATAAATTGGATCATTTTTTCTTAGGCATATTCCTGCATGTCTTCACATTGTGTCCTTTTTTTTCACATCTGCTGCACTTGTTATGATTTGTAGTTTCCTCGGCAGATCTAATTCTTTTCTTCCTAGGCCTTCCCGACTTTGTTCTTCCTTGTGGTGTATTAACAATCTTTTGTGCCACTTCTTCTGGGACATTCCACAAACTTTCATCTACCACTGGATATACTGTTTCTTCATATGTCTTCAGTATTATTTCTTTTGTGAAATAATGCGAACAAAATTTGTAAGGATCTTGATTGAATTCTTTGAGTATTGCCATTGCATGTGGGCAAGGAATTTCATCAATGTCGAATCTCCTACATGTGCACGTTCTTTCTTTAAGGTCGACAATGAACTTTGTTTTATGATCATAGACTGTCTTCACATTGTCATTTGAATTTGAAACCTGCATTTTTAGTTAAATGTCAGTAACCATATATGAACCATATGTTAACTATATGTGAACTGTACTTATTAAATTTTATATAATTAAATCATACCACTAATTTCAATGACTGAATGTAATTGTCATTCAATATATCTTCTGCTCTTTTTGATAGGTTTGTGAAAGTTGATCGTGCCAAATGCCTATTCGCGTAGCTCATTCTTGCACCATTTTTCGTAGGTACTCAAGTAGTGTAGTGATTGGGAGATCCTTACCTGCCTTTATTCTTGAATTCATTGATTCTGCAATATTAGTTGTCATGACTTTGTGCCTGTTATTTTCGCAATGTGCTCGTGTCCATTTTTTATACTTAACAGCTTCTAGGTAAGTCTTTAAACCTCTGCACATACCGTCAAGTTGCTTCATGTAGTAGTCAAATGCCTCAGTTGTGTAGGCTTTTGCTGCCCCATAAAATGCTTCTCGTAGTGGTTTTGATGACTTCTTGAAGTTTCTTTTAACATTGTTGAATAAATGAAATGTGCACAATACATGGGAAGCTTCTGAAAAAACTGCAATGGCTGCATTTTTTATGCTTTCATGTCGATCAGAGACTATACACATGTCACTTCGCATCTTAAATGCATCTCTAATTCTCCTCATAAACCACTCCCAGGAGTCATCGTTTTCAGAATCCACTACTGAAAAAGCTAGAGGAAATATCTTACCATTTCCATCTTGTGCACATGCTGTTAAAAGCATACCTCCATAGGCTGAAGTAAGGAAAGTGCCATCAACAGCAATTACCGGAATGCAGAACTCCCATCCTTTTATAGATGCATTCAATGCCATGAAAACATAAAGGAAGCTATTGTCATCTTTTACTTCCAACTTGACAAACGAACCCGGATTTGCAACCACTAGCATGTACAAGTAGCTTGGTATTAATGAAAAAGAGTCATAAGGTTTTCCTCTTACCATTTCTTGAGCTACTACTTTCGATCTGTAGGCTTTAGAGTAGCTCATTTTTATTCCATGATCATCTCTCATGTCTCTCAAAATATCAGCCGGTTTGTATACAGTTTTGAGGTTGGTGTACTTGGATTTAATGTATTCACCAATTACACTCGATGTTGCCTGCCTTTGATCACTAGTTCTCACAACCATTGAGCAATTGTGGTTAATAATAAGTTTTCGAATGATAAAAATCTGTGATGTTCCTTTTCTTGAAGCATTAAGTTTCCATGTGCAATTTGTATCCAAACAACTCAAGAAATATTGCCTTTCACATGATCTCCGTACCTTGAATTGAAAATGGTTGTTGATTGCATAAGAGCTCAAAACTGATTTCAAAACATCTTTGTTCTTGTATGACTGTCCTTCTTTGATTTCTCTATGTTTTGTGTCTGTTATTAAATTATCATCTTTGAAGTTACTTTCCACTTCATCTTCATCATGTGTGAACTCATTGTTCAAAAATCTAGCATAGTTTATCACATTGGACATCTGTTCTTTCCTTTTTTCACTTGTTGAGCCTACCTCATATGTTGATCTTGATGCATTTGCTGATTGTTGTCCTGACTGCACATCCGCATTTGATACATTGAAAGTTGAGTCAAAGAATGCCACTTCATTTCCGGACGATATGAATGAAATGCATAACAGGTACATCATGCAATCTGTTGCATTCTTTTTCAGCTCCAAGTAGAATGACAAATTTCCATTGTCTGTTATTTTCATTGGTGGATAATTGTTTTTGACTTGATACTTAATTTCCAGGGAAGTTGACATAAAGTTGATATTGAGTTGCTTTGACAGAATTTCCAATAAACTGTTGTAGTCACTGTCTTCTTTAACCAATATTCCCATTGGTTCAAAATTTACATACTCCATGTTTTGATTCCATTCTCCATTGTAGTGAACAAATATCAAAATACTATGCATATCTGTTTTTTCACATAAACATAATGAAAAAAATCATTATTCAAAACAGTTACAGTTAATAATGTAATGCACTTGAAATCATATAATTTCATAATCATGTAATCTAACCTTAATAAATCAAAATTTTGTCTGTTGAAATCGAATTAGATTCTCTTTTAATTTGAAATCCTTACTATAAACTTATTAAACTTATATTTAACTGAATTTACTATATATTTTTGTAATGTGTTATTATACAGATTTTCTTTATTTCTTATATTACTGATAACTAACATGGTTTGAGCTTGATCTTGAAGCTATCAATGGCAGAAAAATGGATAGAAGAGCAGCTCGAATTTTATATAAATCACAGAAATCAACTTGACTTAAAGGAAACGATTATTACTAACCTTGTTTGATCTTGACTGCGAAGCTATCAATGGACGAAAATTGAACAGAGATCAGCTCGGTAATGGAGTTAAGATGAGTATAATTTTTCTTTATAAATTCATTAACAATGACAGATTTGATTGAGGTTGAAGATGAAGATTGTGTTTGATGTTTGTTTGGAAAGAAAGTCTTTCCTATATTATACACGTTATTAGCTTGAGGTTATAAATGTCCTTTATTTTTTATTTGTAACTGATTTTGGGGTATTGAGGGATTCTTGCAAACTTTCCTATTATTTTGAGGGATTATTGCTTAAATAGAAAAGTTGAGGGAAAAACAATAGAAGGGGGACCATTTAGGGGAATCATGTACATTGCTCTTTTATTTTTGTAGAGAACCAGAAAAGTTATATTGAAATTTACTCCAAATCATATTTGTTTGTTCTTTTCTCAATAGGGTTTTCTAAATAATTACAGCAGTAAGAGTAAAAGAAAATAGGCGGCGAAGGAAAAAAAGAAAGAAAAGAATATTACTCCCTCCGTCCCAATAGAGTTGTCCACTTTGAAAAAAAAATTTGTCTCAAAACTCTTGTCCACCTTCAAAAAGTAACTAAGTTTTACACTTAGTTTTCCCATATTAGCCCTATTAAAAATCCACTAATGAGTAAATTGAAAATAAATTACAAGTGGACCCTATATTAAATAGGGGTATGACAAGAAAAGTAAAGAAAATTTTACAAAACCCATAAGTAATAATTGCTTTTTTTAAACTGTGTGATAAAGGCAAAGTGGACAACTCTATTGGGACGAAGGGAGTAGTATTTGCACAATCTGACAAACAGATTTGACTAGAGAAGTGGATTATAGAAGTTTTGGAAAATAAAATTTGAACCGTCTAATTCTTTTACAGTTTGTGTGTGAATAGTTCAGATTTTATGAAAACCGTCTGGTTATAAGGTCTAATCGGTTATTACGGTTTTTAAGTTTTTACGGTTCAAAAAGGTTGAACCGTAAATCCAGGTCTTGAGATGTAATTCAGTAATTGGACTGGACAGGCTTCCGATTTCAGATCGAACCGGTTAAACTGGCAGGTCCGATTCGGATTTTAAAACCATAAATACAAGTTGAAGGGACAAAATCATACATTTAAATCCAAAATCAGCGCTGCCCTCTCTTCAATTATGCAAAGAGTAATGACACACAAACTAATAAATCCCATTCTCTAGTCAGATGATTTGAACATTCAACGCTATTACTAATGCTGATGCCAATGCCAAATTCACATTAGTGTGCAATTCAACCCCACACAGTTGATCTCACAAGGCATTGCAGTATTTGAATGAGAAATTTATATCCATCTGGCATTGACTAGTCATGCTCGAAATTTATACCTGTTTATATTTTAATCATAGCTCTCTGTATTTTACATTTCTTTTTAGCCAATCGGCCGTTACTATCTCCTACAATTTTCCTATAAAAACCATTTCTACTCAACAACAAAACCTACACTATGCATTTCTTGCTTCATCAATTTTCTCGTTGAAAAATATTTTCTCATGGAAATCTCACTTTCTTACTGTTTCTTGATCTTTTTTCCCCTCTATTTTATCTCTAAATATCTGCTCAAAGTCAACAAAAATCTCCCACCAAGTCCCGGACTCGCTTTACCGATCATCGGCCATCTCTATCTTTTCAAGAAACCTCTCCATCGAACCTTTGCTGCCATTTCTAAAAAACACGGCCCAATTCTATTCCTTAAATTCGGATCTCGTCCGGTCGTTCTCGTGTCGTCTCCTGAAGCAGCAGAGGAATGTTTCACGAAGAACGACGTTGTTTTCGCCAACCGACCGAAACTTCTCGCCGGAAAACACCTCGGTTATGACTACACAACTCTTGTCTGGGCCTCCTACGGCGACCACTGGCGTAACTTAAGACGCATAGCCGCTGTTGAGCTTTTGTCGTCTAATCGCATACAGATGTTTTATAACATTCGACTCGACGAGATCAGATCGTTAGCTCGTAGTCTGTTTAGAGAGTCAAAGGATGCTGGTAAATTCATCACCGTTGACGTGAAATCGACTGTGTTCGAGTTTACGCTAAATGTTCTGATGAGGATGATCGCCGGAAAGAGATATTACGTTCAGGACACAGCGGAATTGGGCGATGGAAAGAAGTTTAAAGAAATTGTAGCGGAGACTTTTCTAGTGAGTGGATCAAGCAATATTGGAGATTTTGTGCCGATGTTGAAGTGGGTTGGATTAACTAAGATTGAAAACAGGCTACAAGCACTGCAGGCAAGTAGGGATACATTTATGCAGGATTTGATCGAAGAACATAAGAGTGTAAGCAGTGATGATGATTCGGGTTCAGGAAAGAAGTGCAAGACTATGATTGATGTTCTGCTAGAATTGCAAAAACAGGAACCTGAATACTATACAGATGAAATCATTCGAGGCATGATGTTGGTAAGTTCTACTATGATCTTTCATAAAATCAATGCTTAAAATTTGCTATTGACCATAGCGGTCCCTCTAGCTAAACTATGCATAGAATAGAAAAATATCATTATGGACCCAAGAGAGGATCTATTCAGGCAACTTTTTTAGACTTAATCATTAGAAAAATCCAAATTTTACCATCCTTTATCAATTCTAACCCAACATTTTCATTTTATTAATGTCAGTCTTTGTTTGGTTAATTACATTTAACTTGTAGCCAAATGCCCCTAAATCATTCAATTATTACACTAATGAATCAATAGTGCCATCATTTAATAATAAACATAAATGCTGAAGTAAATTGACATTCAATTAAATGGTTGCTGAGTATTCGTCCACAATCACTTGAAATCATCATTTTACTCATTCTTATATGCAACCAACTAAAGAGTATTTCAAAAACTAAACTATTAATCTAATTATTCGAAAATTAAATTTCACTGGTAAAATTTGATTTATTGGATGGACAGGTTTTGTTAACGGCAGGGAGTGACACAAGTTCAGGAACACTAGAATGGGCACTAACACTGTTAGTAAACAATCCAGAAGCGCTAATAAAAGCAAGAGAGGAAATGGACAAAAACATAGGACAAAGCAAACTGCTCGAAGACTCAGACATAGACAATCTTCCTTATCTTCAAGGTATAATTAACGAGACGCTAAGAATGAAGCCGGCTGCACCATTGATACCCGCCCACGAGTCATCACAAGAGTGCACTCTAGGAGGATATAAAATCCCACGTGGCACAATGCTGTTGGTCAACATGTTTGCCGTACACAACGATCCAAACTTATGGGAAGAGCCTACAAAGTTTAAGCCAGAGAGGTACCTTAAGGAAGATGGATTGGGGTACAAGTTATTACCGTTTGGGGCAGGAAGAAGAAGGTGTCCTGGTGAAGGGTTTGCTTTGAAAAATATTGGGTTGGCTTTAGGGACTCTGGTTCAGTGCTTTGAGTGGGAGAGGATTGGTGAAGAATTGGTTGATCTGACCGAAGGGAGTGGGCTTTCTATGCCCAAGGCTCAGCCTTTGATTGCCAAGTATAGACCACGCCCAACCATGGTCAACCTCCTTTCCACCATCTAACAAATTATTGTCTTTTCTTGACTTTCTTGGCATTAAGATTTTCTATGTATTATTAGAATACCTTTAATATGTGGCTCATGCATGTTTCAAATAAAGATTGATAGTAATATGTTTCTTTTCTTTTTAAGTTTATGAAATTTAGAAAATTACACTTGTATTTTATGAACCATTGTATTTAATGCTTATATGATAAAAACTACTCCTTCCGCTCCATAATATTTGCCGCATTTGATCATTTCACATAGATTAAAAAACAGTAAATATGTTTTGATTTGTAGATATTTTACTAAATTGTCCATATTAATTACTATTTTTATCCTTTTAACCTTATTAAATTACTTATTGGTAGGGATGAATTTGAAAAATTTACAATAAATACTTTTGTAAAATTCTAAAGTGGCAAATATTATAAACTAAAAAAACTTCTCAAATGCGACAATTATTAAGAACTGGAGGAAGTATAAAAATATTTTGAAAATTTTATCTTTGTTTATAGTATATATAGTAATGTTTTTATCTTTATAAATTACTTCTATTTTATGAACCACAAGAAGTATTTGTTCTCTCATTAAAAATATAAATTGTTTTCATTTTGATGAAACATAGTATATTTATTTCTTCTAGTTCTCAGTGCGCCTTTCTATTTTTCAATTCAAAATTCAATAATTTTCGGAACATAGACAAACAAATACAAGAATTAAAAAAAATAAACTGTTTTAAATTTGGGGTTAGTCTCTTTGCATACCAAAATTAAGAAATTCAGAAGTTTAGAGGGTCCTCGAACCAACCTTTCCTTTCTTTCTTTGCTATGAAATCTCATCTTTTCTTTTTCTGTATGTGATCCAAATATGCCTAATCAAGCATGTTATAAGTTCGGTGTGAAAGGGGCTCTCACTCAACGGATTAAAGGTATGCCGGGGATAACATGCTGATGACTCTCAAGAGCTCTAAGATCAACTTCTAGTATAACTCCCGTGTTGTTTTCGAGGCTTGCAGAGACACTATTGAATGCGTCAATGGAATGCTCCAGTAAATCTATCGGAATTGGCTCTGTATTGCACTCGACTGCACGACAACTATTTGATTCTTACTCTTCCACGGAACAATATTTCCACAGTCCAAAAAGATCCAAAAAGTCTAAAAGTTTTAAAAATTAGAAGTTCAAAGGACATAAAAAGCCAAAAAACTCAACAAGTTAGAATTTCAGAAATCCATAAGCCAATGTTAATTTATTAGTACATTGTAGAAATTTTATAAAAATAACAATTTTTACTGTAGCGACAGTTTCTGAAGATGGACTTTCTGTACGAAAAAGAAAAAAAACATGAGAGTTGAAAAGTCGAGTCGACACAACGGTTTCTAAAAGTTAAGTTTAAAATAATAAAAAAACAACAATTGCAAAGGACGAACAAATCAAACCAAAAAACACAAGAACTCTCAAAGAGAAAAATTGACAATTCTCATAGTTTTTAGAATTCAGGCACTATAACTTTTATTTTTTAATACAAAGTATGTCAATTTCAATTTCAATTGTAGTTTTAAATTTAAAAAACCATATTTAATTTTAAACTCCTATACGTATTTAGTTTAAGATCTAAGTAGTATTTTTAGGTATTTTTAAAATCTTCACAATTGCTTGATTATATCATCCAGCATCACCAAAAACGGAAGTATAAAATTTGGCATATTCAAATACAAAAAGGTCACCACAGTTTCTGAAAATTTAAAAGCAATCGTTTGCTTTATATTTTTTCATTCTCTTGAACAACATTTTAAATGTTTTCATGAAAAATATAAGCCTGTAGACTTTTAATAATGAAGTAAAATACATACTCATAATATGCAAATTAGTTTCATCTTTATCTATGCTTTCTTTATTTTTGAAGAACACACTTGAACATTTGATATGTACTTAATAGAACAGGGTGACGTAGTTTGGTAAAAGAATTCCATGGAATTTTATACAATTTACAATCGGTTGGAAAGAATGTTAACAATTTAGTTATTTAAAATATGTTATTCTTTAAACATAAAAATGAAAATAACACCAAAGCCAGAGGCATGATCCCAGTGAGAATGATAGTCGATTAAATAAATGAAAACAACTAATAATTGGATTGAAGAATTTTGAAATTTAAAATTTATTAAACTCATTGATTTTAAATCCATAAATATAAAATATAAAATATAAAATCTATAAATTTATTAATTTTTTTGTTTGTTTCATAAAAAAAAATTTGTTTGAATTGAACATTAAATTCATAAATTTATGAGGATAAAATTGAAAAAAATAAAATTTCAAAATACTCTTGTCATTTTTTAGAAATGTTGAATTTAAACTTTTTCAATTAAGATGTGAAAATTCAAATGAATTTTTTTAAAAGACGATAATAAATTATTACACATATACAAAAAAATAGTTAATCAAATAATTTTAGTGACATCATAGAATTTACTAGCATTTTAATTTCTTTTAGCATATTACCACTCTTTTTTTTACTGCCCATCCGGTTTTCAGGGCTTCGTTCTGATTAATCCGGATCTGACGCGCGTCGCGCACCTGACATGGTGGGTGAGTCTGCCAGTGAAAATTTTATGCATTTACAAGACTCGAACCCGAGATCTTGCTTAAACGATATTAAACTGCTTATAACCACTTGAACCAACCCCGTTAATTACCATAATTATTTAACCATAATTTAATTAATTTTTCTGTTTTTTATTTGTCCATCCTTTTAAGATGGTTTTAATTACTACTTTTTATTCATTCTTTCTTAATAAATAATTATAGTCTCTATATTTGCAATTTAAGAAAAATATATTTTTAAATATGAACAATTTTGAATAAATGGAAAACTTAAAAAGGGTTGCATCGATTTATTAACTATTTTTTTAAGCCAAACTTATTGTAGAAAGCCATTATTTTTTAGATTATTTACATATCAAAATTTATATTACCGTCTCACTTTTATGATAGATTTAATTTTATTATATAATTGCATCGTATATTTTTATTTTTTTTATTTTTTGACATTATATTACACACTTTCATTTTTAAATTATACTTGAGGAAAAACTACTATAAACTATACAATGTAAACGCACCCAAAAGTAAAATGTGGGATGTATATCTATAAAATTAAAATGTTAGAATTTAATAGGCAATAAACTAATATTTCTTTCTAGAAACAAATTGAAGTTTTTATGTGTTCATATTAATTATGAGTACAAACTTTTGACTTTCTTCTTCGATTTTTCCATCTATAGAACACGACATTAGAAGACAGCGAAGTCGTCGTTTACTTGGTGAAATCGCTCTCCTTCTTTCAACCAGTCTACACAACATAACATTATAGCCAAGAATTAGGAGGTATCCAGTTCGTTTATGCAAACATGACCATCTTACTTAATTTATTTCTTTTCTTTGTGCTCTATACCATCACCAACCATCTCTTCAACAAAATCCGAAATCTCCCTCCAACCCCCTTCCCATCGCTCCCCATAATAGGCCATCTCCACCTCATCAAGAAACCTCTCCACCGATCCCTCTCCGCCTTATCCAACTACTACGGCCCTATCCTCCTCCTTCAATTCGGCTACCGCCGTGTCCTGGTTGTCTCCTCCCCTTCCGCCGCTGAAGATTGTTTCACTAAATGTGACATTGCTTTCGCCAACCGTCCACGTCTTCTCGCCGGCAAACATTTAGGCTACAACTTCACCA
The DNA here is from genome assembly GCF_937616625.2 of Mercurialis annua. Taxonomy (NCBI): domain Eukaryota; kingdom Viridiplantae; phylum Streptophyta; class Magnoliopsida; order Malpighiales; family Euphorbiaceae; genus Mercurialis; species Mercurialis annua. The sequence continues at coordinate 71,513,570 of NC_065570.1, forward strand.
CCCTCGCTTGGGCACCGTACGGTGATAAACTGCGAAGCCTTCGGAAATTATCTGCCGTGGAAGTTCTGTCAGCTCATCGTCTGCAGTTGTTGTCTAGCATACGTAGCGATGAGGTGAAGTCGTTGGTTCAATGTTTGTTCAGAAATAAGAAAGGTGACGAACATGTTAATCTGAAAACTGCTTTTTTTGAGCTGATGCTAAATGTTATGATGAGAATGATTGCTGGGAAAAGGTATTACGGTGAAAACGTTGAAGAAGCGGAGCAATCGAGAAATTTTCAGGAGATAGTGAGGGAGACATTCATTGCGGCGGGGACAAATATGGGGGACTTTTTGCCGTTGGTGGCGGTGATCGGAGGCGGAGAGAAGAAGCTTAAGAAACTGGGTGCAAGGAGAGATTGTTTTATTCAAGATTTGATTGATGAACACAGACAACGAATAGCTAGTTCTTCGTCGGAGGAGAGAACCAAAACTTTGATCGAGGTGTTGCTGTCGCTTCAAGAATCAGAACCGGAAAATTATACTGATGAAACTATCAAAAGCCTTATGCTGGTAAGATTTTTATTTACTGCTCTTTATAATTAATTACTATGTCTTCACATTCATTCCGTGATTAGTGGCGTAAATCATTTTCTAGCTAAGAATTAAGAATACTTAAAACGCAAGAAGAAGAAAAAGGAACCCTTCCAAAACCTCTGTTTTCTTTGGGGATATGCAAGCTGTGTTCCCACGCAAGTGGAAAATATCTTCAAATGTGACATGACTTCTTTGAAACAAAACAATGACTTGACTTTTAAATAGAACCATTTAAATTTGTTAATTAAAAAAATATTTTTAAGACATTTTGTCTATTCAGTGAATAAATGTTCTACTTTAACGCTTCCATTTTATTTAATAATTTTTAATTGAATTAAATTCTTTTAGCATTATTTCAATTTGAGAGGTCATATTTAATAAATTTATAATATTCATTATCAAATGAATGATGTATATATAAAAAAAAGCTATTTGAATTAAATTAATATATACCATCCATCCATTTTACAATCAATGATATAAATCATAAACATAACCCTATCAAGTTTAAATGAACTTGAAGAAATTCTGATCATTTTTATTTATAAAATATTTTTCACACTGTTTTTTTTCCTGTTATCCTCTTCTGTTAATACATTTAATTAAAAAATATATTTTTAAAAATTATGATGCATTTAATGTTATATGAAAATATAAAGATAAAAACACTAAAGTTTCTTAAACAATATGCAATGAGAATTATCTCAATTAGAATAAGACAAAAAGAGTAAATGATTCTATTTAAAAAATTTATTTACAAGCGAGACTCCTAACAACGAAAAATTCTTCTATGAACCAAATTTACTACTTAAAATTATAAACCAACCATTTATCGTGTGACACGTGATAAAAATAAATTTGATAACCAACTATTAAATACCACATTAATTCATCATATTTTAACTATAATTAATTAATGTAATATTTAATGATTAGTATTATTTTCATGTGCCATATGATGAGTGGATAGTTTATAATTCTATGTGGCAAACTAGGTTCACACAAGCAGTATTTTAAAAATCATATCAGCGGCTAAACAAGTGAAGCAACCGGTTTCCTGTTCAATCGGCGGTTGAACCAGTTCAGTTACATTTTAAAAAAAACTTACAGCTAGGAGGAATTTTAGATTTCTAATAACATATTTTTTTGTTGCTATTTTTCTTAATCTGGTTCGATAGTAGCCCAATCGGTTTGACAGTCCAAACCGGCCCAACCCAGTTCAATTAGAATTCCGGTTAGTTTGAACCAGACCATTGACCAGATCCAGGTTCGACCGGTCGGTCAGGTCCGTTTTTTTAAACACGCACAAAAGTACTTCGCCTAATAATATACTCTACATAAAAAGACCACCTTACTTTGACAAAATAAACCACCTTAGCAAATTAGTAAAATAAAGCAAATAAAGATTTATGGTTAAAATATGAAAAATTAGTTATTATATCCTATTTATTAGTTAATTTATACTTAATTATTATCGTCTTAGTGACTTAAATTAAAATTATATATGCCTTTAAATTATATCGTGCCCACCCGCAGTATATTACGATTTTCTAAAATATATAGTTTACATGCTGAAAGTCTTTAGGCAAGATCCAAACTCCAAAGGATATGATATAAGACTATAGTTATAATGATATCTTTATTTTCATAAAAGTTTATTTAGCACTTCTAACCTGACTTATGTTGAAGGGGATCTAATAGGTGTTTTAAAAACTAAACTAATGGCTGAATTGGTGAAGCCATTGAATTTCGGTTTAACCGGTTCGATGAAATTTTTCAAAATAAAAATAGAATAAAATTAACAACCAATTTTAGATTTTTAGTGACAGAAAAGTTATCTTCATTTGATTTGATAGTGATCCAACCGGTTCGCTCGATCTAAATCGGCCCTAACCGGTTCAACTGGATATTTGATCTTTTGTGTTTTTAAACTAGACTACTGGTCGGATTTTGGTTCGACCGGACAGTCCGTTAAAACACTGGATCTAACAACATAAATGATCAAATGAGTTCAAATAGAGTTTGTGATATTTTTTTTTTCATAAAAGTTTATGGATAAAAAGTTCTATAATTTGTCAATTTTGGGATTAATTTATATTATAAACTCAGTCTTGATGATCATAAATTGACTCAAAATTTATTAAATATGGTTATTTTTTTATCTAAAGACACAAATTTAATAATTTTTTATCTTCTATACCAAATTGGAGCGTGGAATGAATATACATTTCACCCATCAAGTTGGCATAAAAGATAAAGAAATGTTCAAATTGGTGGAGCTGGACAAATAAATTCACAACTTGATAAAATCATTATTCCATGTTAGCAAATAACAGTGTGCATCAATTTACAAAAGACTCAATTTTACAAAGTTGGTATATTTGTCCAAAACCATCAACTAGTACATTTTTTTAACGTTTTATGACAAATTAAATGTGTGAAATGAACTTTTATTGTTTTTATTTAAAGTAGGCAAAAAATATTCTGAAGTCCTTGTATTTTAAAATCGGCTTAATCACCAAAAAAACCCTCATCTTTTAGCCTCTTTTCAAATGTACCCTGACGTTACAATTTTGTCAGTTACACCCTAATTCGCACCTTTGGTTTTCAATTCCACCCTCAAGTACTAAATTGATCTCTTTTTCATTCAAAAAAATTGAAATAAGTCATCCATTTTTAACTTTTTATGTGGAAAAAAGTTCAAACGAGTACTTTATAAGGTTTTTATGAATTTTTTCCGAGTGAAAAAAGTCCAATTTAATTTTGAGGGTGGAATTGAAACCCAAAGGTGCAAATTAGGGTGCAATTGACAAAATTGCAACGTCAGGGTGCAACTGAAAAGGGGCTAAAAGGTGAGGGTTTTTTTGGTGATTAAGCCTTTAAAATCAAAGTTGCAAGAAATAGGAAATTTTAAACTTTCACATGAAATAGGAAATTTAGTTAATACAGTTGGAATATTGTTTGACCTCTTATTATTAATCCCATGACTAATATAATTTGTATATTTTCATTATTTGAATTAACCTTTGTTACTAAATTAATGATGTTTGTTCATAACAATACCCACATCATATTATAAAAATCGATTAGAAAAAAAGTTCAATTTTTTTAAAAATATGAATGAAAACCGAGTCTGAATTTATGTTATATGTATATTCACAATTCACTTAAAAGATATAAAAACTCAAAACTAAGAATTATAATTTTAACAAAATAATTTATAAGATTAAAAGTTTATTAATAGCATAATGCGCAATTGTTCCCTTTTAGTGTTAGTAAAGTACTAATTTTGGGTGTTTAAACAGAATCTACTGGGAGCAGGAACTGATACTTCAGCAGTAACCATGGAATGGGCAATGTCAGTTTTAGTAAACAATCCTCATATTATAAAAAAAGCACAGGAAGAACTGGATAGTGTCGTCGGGGACGATCGTCTGATGGGCGAATCTGATATACCAAAACTTCCTTATCTTCACTGCATCATAAACGAAGTAATGCGAATATATCCAGCAGGACCACTATTGGTTCCTCACGAGTCGTCAGAGGAGTGTTATATAGGAGGCTATCGCATTCCTGCCGGCACAATGTTGCTAGTGAACATGTGGAGCATTCAAAATGACCCTAGATATTGGGAGGAGCCCACAAAATTTAAGCCGGAAAGATTTGAAGGGTGCGAAGGAGTGAGAGATGGGTTCAGGTTGATGCCTTTTGGGTCGGGAAGGCGGAGCTGCCCTGGAGAAGGCTTGGCCTTGCGTATGATTGCTTTAGGCTTAGGTTCACTGCTTCAGTGCTTTGATTGGGAGAGAGTTGGCGCAGATTTGGTGGACATGACTGAAGGTGTTGGACTCACCATGCCCAGGGCTCATCCTTTGGTGGTCAAATGTAGCCCACGTTCTTCCATGGTCAACCTGCTCTCCAAGGTTTGAATTATTTTGCATGTATGTTGCTGTATTATATTTCCATGTATTGAGTGAAAGCAAGAGTCATACTAGAACTAAATGTCATTCGTATTATAATTTATCTTGATAAAGTAAAAGTTGCATTATTGAGCTCATTGCATGGAATAATTATACAACGCAGGATGGTGTCACGTTACTCGTACTACAAACGTTTGTGATATTATGATATTTAATAATAAAAAGATAATTAATATTGATAATTTTAATATCGCAAATATTCATTGGCTTATTGCATAACCGTTCTGTGAAATAAACGCTAGATTACATGTCTAACTGTAGAGTTTGGTAGGTGACACCGAGTCCTGTTCCATTTGACTTGAATTCCCATTTAAAAAGCAAAACCAACTAGACCTTTGATTTGTTGAAATCTGATCATCTGCTGCGTGTTTTAGATCTGAAACCTGTGGTTTGAATCAAAAGAAACCCAAAGATATAATAATTCGAGAATCAGAAACTACGTGTAACTAGTCTATAGTTTCTACGACTTTATAAAATAAAAACAAAAAATAAAAAGTAATTAAGTTCAAGATCAAATAATGCCTTATCATACACTTTATCTTTTATTCTTGGTCTGCTGCAACAACTCATTGGATAACAAAGCGACACATATATAACAAGCATTTCTGTAATTTGCAAAAAGAATTGAGAATTTGAATTTGTGCTTAATTTGTTGAACCAAATTGGGGATCCTCGTCATGCATAAGTAAAAGAACGGTGCTAATTAAATCATGCTGTCATATTCAGTGGGCAGCATTTACCATTTTATATAGATTGATTCGATCAGTGGAAGGAAAAGTGGATGGTGGGTTTTAAGTCATTCAACTCTTTATGATAGCTTTAACTTATTATCTTTTTCCAGAAATTATTGATTAATTAGCAGTTGGTGGACACAGTGTATATTACTCCAAATCAAAATTTATTAAGATCACTAAATGGGATTAATTTCTCAATTAGAAGAGGTAATAAGAATAAGAGTTCATAGAAATATAAAAACTAATTTAGTGAAGTTATGTTTTGAGAATTGTTTAAAAAGTAAAAGAGATTTAATTGTGAAATGGATAATTTCTATAAAATTGAGTGATTTAATAAGTTTATTTTACATTTCGATTATTTTTAATTGAAATTTAATTTTTTTTATTTATTAACCTTTTAAATTCAGTAATATTATGTGTCAGACAATTAATTAAAATTATAATTTTTACATAATAAACTAAGTTCAAGAGTAGATCTAGAAAGAGCGTATGGTGGACAATTGCGCACCTTATTATTTTGGAATTCCTTCAAAATAAATAGTATTATAAAATTGAATAGTATAATTTTGCTGTTTTAAAATTTATAGTATTATTCACTTTAAATTTATATTCGACAGTTTTACATCACTTATAAGTTTTCAGTAAAAAAATTCCGCCTTATAAAAAGTTTCTAAATCTACCACTTAGATTGATGTAATTATAAATTATTCGATTAAAGTAGCAATTTGCCCCTTCAACTTGTAAGCAATGGGCAATTAACACATAAATTAACTTTGTTGGCAAATCAATACACGAACTTGGTGATTATGGGCAATTAGTCCATTTTGGCAAATTAACTTACAAATTTTGGGGGGCAAATTGCCAATTTAAGATACAATTAACTCACAAATTAAAGGGGCAAATTGCCAAAATGGGGCAAACTGCCCATAATCACCAAGTTCGTGTACTGATTTGCCCACCAAATTAATTTATGTGTTAATTGCACATTGCTTATAAGTTTAGGGGCATATTGTCAATTAAGTCTAAATTATTCCCATCCCAACTTTAAATAATATATGAAAGTGTTTTATTATTAGGAATGCGCATCTAAGTGGAGAGTACATAATTTGCATGTCTTGTAGCATTTTTAACTGATCCTATTGCTTATCGTTCTGTCTAGCATATATGGAAAGTTGCCATATTGATCACACTTTTGTCTGTACAACAAAATTATAACTAAAGCTACCTAAATAGCACATTCCTCAGCGTCCAAAATTCACTAAACTTCAAATTTAAATTAATTAGCCATCTGCATCCTTCTGCTATCACATTTAATACATTGACAAATAAGCAGAAGAAAAAAAATTAATCTGCTTAACCTAATTTCAAACTATAAAGCAGAACATGAGATTCAGAATAGCTCTGTATAAATTTAATTTCAAATTGTTATTAAACACTGTTTGCTTTGTTTTTTCTTAAGTCTATAAATTTAATAAACTTCATGTGGATTTTAAATTTATTAAATGTAAAATATATAAATTTAAAATTTTATCTTTTGAATTAAATATAGGAGTATTTTAAAATAATACAATATTATAAAACAATCCATCACCAATAAAAAGAGTTAAATTAGTGTATCTAAAATTGAGATTTAAAAAAAAATTAAAAATTATGTATTCATACTTTTTATTTTATTTAAAATAAATTTTATAAAAACAATATTCAAAATCTTTGAATTCAAACGAGCTCAATTGTAGAAAACTCCTACAACCATTGACATGACACTATTTGATTGGCCATTTTCAACACATTTAATATATCTATAAAATTATAACTTTAGTTCCTATATTTTATTAGAAGTTATATTTTAATTATTTAGAGTAATTTTTTTCTTCTTTCAAATAATATTGAAAGACTATAATTCTTATTAACATTTTATCATGAATGAAAAATTAAATTAATGAAAATTAGCTTATATATTAATAATAATGCAGTCTAAATTTTAATTACTATTATAATAACTAGGGTTAATGTCATAAAAATTCACCAACTTTACACGTTTTCTCATTTTAATCACGTAGTTTAAATTTTCTCATTTTCATGCACGAACTACTACTTTTTCTCAAATTTATACACGGTACTGAGTTGGCACTCATTCATTGGTGTAAAATGACCTCCACCTCAGCGAATTACATCAATGGAGCCGTGACACCTCAGCACGTGCAAGAAAAGGTGGAAGTTTGTGCATGAAAATGAGAAAAATTAAATTACGTGATTAAAATGAGAAATCGGGTAAAGTTGATGGATTTTTATAACATTAACCTTAATAATTATCTAAAATCATTTACAGTGTAACTTACCATAATTTTAAAAAATAAAAATGGATGAAATATATATTTATCTAAAATAATGTATTATTTTCAAAAAATTATTAATAAAAATTTTGAGGAGCTGAATTTATAAAAAATATTTTTAGTTAACTAATTATATATAGAAACTAAAATTATAACTTTGTAGATATATTAAATGTGTTGTAAAATCAAATAATGTCATGTCAATGGTTGTAGGAAAATTTTATTGCTCAAGTGGGAAAAAATAAAATAAAACTTAAACTTAAATGTAAAAGAAAAAAAAAGATCCACGTGGCAGACGCTTATGATGACAAGATATCGATGGTTGCCACGAGGGACTAGTGCAGTCTCCAAAAACGACATGATGACGAAATCCATAATAAAGAGAAGACATATAAATCCGTCACCACCTATGCCCACTCTTCCCATCTCATCGACCGGCAACACCTTTACAAATCCAGCACTGCCGCCTCAGCCATTTCAACAGCCCACAACACCTCGGACCACACCACTGGCACCGCCGCAATTTAAAAGAATATTCCGACAGGAAAATATATTACAGTGGACTATTCTTTTGTAAAATATAATGAATTCCCAATCCGGAGAAGAAGATCCCAGAGAAGGAAATAAGAACATAAAACAAGATGAATCTAGCCGTCTATTACCATCAACGCCGACATCTCAATCGTCAGCAACAACAACAACCGGCGAAGAAGAAGAAGAGGCGGCGTTCGAAGCGCGAGAGAAAATCCTCATCGTCGACGCGGACGGTCACCATTCAACCGAATCCATAGATTACGTACCGCCTTTCTCGTGGAAGAAACTCTGGTTATTTACCGGGCCGGGTTTTTTGATGAGCATAGCTTTTTTAGATCCGGGTAATTTAGAAGGGGATCTCCAAGCTGGAGCTATAGCTGGGTATAAATTGTTGTGGCTGTTAATGTGGGCAACTGTGATGGGATTGCTAATTCAGATGCTATCGGCGCGTGTTGGTGTGGCCACCGGAAAACACTTGGCGGAGCTGTGTAGAGAAGAGTATCCGAATTGGGCTAGGTTGATTCTGTGGTTCATGGCTGAGGTGGCACTTATTGGCGCTGATATACAAGAAGTTATCGGCAGTGCTATAGCCATTCATATCTTGAGTAATGGATTTCTTCCTCTGTGGGCTGGTGTTGTTATTACTGCTCTCGATTGGTACGTTTGTGACACTATTTAGTTTTCATATCAATTTTACTTGAATTTGTGTGTTCTTAATTCTGTGTGTTTGTTTATATGGGCAGTTTTATGTTTTTGTTTCTAGAGAATTATGGAGTGAGGAAATTAGAAGCTGCTTTTGCTGTGCTTATTGCAACTATGGCTATCTCATTTGCTTGGATGTTTGCTGACACTAAACCCAGTGGAAAACAACTCATCATGGGTAAGTAAGAAATTAGAATAACAATGTTATTTTCCATGCTTGGTTGTCTAATTATTCTCCAACTCAATTATTCTGATACTTGTTATAGGTATTTTAATTCCAAGGCTTAGTTCGAAAACAATTCGGCAAGCTGTTGGGGTTGTAGGCTGTGTTATAATGCCTCACAATGTATTCTTGCATTCGGCTTTGGTACAGTCGAGAAAGATCGACCCTCAGAAGAAAGGTCGCGTCCAGGAGGCTCTAAATTACTACTTGATTGAGTCTTCCATTGCTCTTTTTATCTCCTTCATGATTAATTTGTTCGTCACAACTGTGTTTGCCAAGGGATTCTATGGCACTAAACAAGCTAATAGCATAGGACTAGTCAATGCGGGGCAGTATCTTCAGGAAAAATATGGAGGTGGCCATTTTCCAATTCTTTATATATGGGGTATTGGCTTGTTAGCAGCTGGGCAGAGTAGCACAATAACTGGTACATATGCTGGGCAGTTCATCATGGGAGGGTTTCTCAATCTTCGACTTAAGAAATGGTTAAGGGCATTGATAACACGAAGTTTTGCTATTGTGCCAACTATGATAGTAGCTCTTGTGTTTAACAAATCTGAAGCTTCGTTGGATATTTTGAACGAATGGCTAAATGTGCTTCAGTCCATACAGATCCCTTTTGCACTTATTCCCCTTCTTACTTTGGTGGCTAAAGAGCAAGTTATGGGGTCCTTCAAAATTACACCTATTTTCGAGGTAAACTGTTAAATTTTGTACCTTATTTTTTTTATAGAATTCGTAATTTTACTTTGTGTGAGTAGTTATATGTAGTTTATCCGTAATTGTATGGTTGAAAGAGTTTATGGACATGCTCAGTAGGTTTTTCAAATTTAGACAGATTATGGTTGCAAGATGAGAACAGAAAAAATTATTCTCGTTCCGGGCCTCTTAAGTGATTTTTCTTGTACTCCCTTTAGTTACTCCCACATATCACTTCTGTGAGGCAATTTTTTTTATTTCTCTAGCTTGTTATGTAAAGGCACACAACGTAACCAAAGAGAAAACAAGAAAAAACATATTATCATTGAAAATTTTGTGAACCATTCAGGTTTACGTTACTAGTCCTTTTCCTTGGTCACTTTACTTGGTTAAGGAGCCCTTGACAAAGATGGATTTATGTGCTGTCTTCAACAACTTACCATGCCTTTTATCCCAATGAGTGTAGAACATAGTAGTAAACGTGTTATCTAATGAACCATTAAGGCATTAACCAAACGAATAGGTCTTTTTGATGACTAATTAGGCCATAACCATGAATATCTGTTCTTCAGAAAGATCTTGTGTGATTCAAACTTCACGAGATCGTTACCTTCTGAAACATTTTGGAATTTTCCTCATAACATTTCTGTTGCTTTAAAGGATATCTAGATACCTTCATTGAGTTTTTTGAAATTTAGTATTTTCATATATATTAAGATCAACCATGCGAGAGCTTAGCAATTCTAAATCTCAAAGGAAATTAGAACAATGGTGTGATTATTGATTAGGGACGAAGGCCATAGTGCAGATAGATGCCCTAATTTTCTGAAAAAGTTAAGACTGTTTTTCCAAATATTTATGCAAATGTTAAGTGATCTCTACAAATCATTAGATTTTGAAAAATCTGCTGAAGAAGCACTCAATTTTGTTGAGGTTGAGTCGATGAGTAATGTATCTTTAAATATAATGTTAAGTTGATACTTGATAGTGGTATACTGAGTCTCAAAAGAAACAGATGCAGCTGTGATTTATAAGAGATAGCCTGCCCTCCTTTTTTGCTTTCTGTAGGAGTATAAATCTCCAACTTTTTTAGTTTTAAGGCTCAATTAAAATACACCAGCTGATGGAACAATCTCTCTGACAAGTAGTGTTTAATCAGTTCTTTGTTTGAGCTGTCAAATATAAATTGTCAAGCTTCAAAGTAAAACCTAAAAACTACTTTCTTATATTTTTTCAGTTAAATCATGCATATCTGAACCAAAATTTTGGGATCAAGCTACTTACATATAATACATGCTAATGCTATTGATTTGTACTTGGCTGTGTTCTCGTGAATTAGAATGAAAAACTATAGCCTTATCCCATAATTGCTAAATTTTGTGCATTGGAAAGAATCTTTGCTGGTTTTTGTTCTGTCTTTGATACTTCCTCAATTGATTTTGTAGAGGCTGGCATGGACCGTAGCTATCCTGGTTATGCTGATAAATGGATATTTGTTGCTTGATTTCTTCATATCTGAAGTTAAAGGACTGCTATTTGGATTTCTCGCCTGCACTGGCACAGTTGCATATGTATCATTTATTATATATCTTGTGTCACACGGAACCACTGTTTCTTCGACTTGGCTGAGCTTAGAACTATCGAAGAGGAATCCTTATGCTGGAAATTGAGTTTTTTCAGTTTCAAGAAATTTCAGAAAAGTTAATAACAAACGTCTCCCTGATTCTGAAGGCCTGCCGTATAGCACGACAGCCACCGCAGCTCTTCCAACGGTAAAACATTCTTTAACTGTCATATTGCCTGATCATACATGAAGTGAGCATACAACAATATCTCTACTTTTTGCATAGAGGAGCTATGTGGTCATGTTTATTGATTACTTGATCATAACGAGGATATATTTTCAATGGTCTAGTGTGTGGATAAAGCATCTTTTTACCGAAAGGGTAAAAACCTGCAATGTAATAATAGGTTTAGGGCTCCTAGTTCATTAGAATTTAGGAAGAATTAAATTAGTTATTTATTATAAAAAAAATTATTTCGGTTTTGTTGCTGCAATTTTATATTGTACCATAATCAAAACATTAGTGTAATTGACTTGGAGATGGAGACTAATCAATACAACAGTCACAGACTGAAGTAAAATTTTGCAGACTTGCTTATCTGGAGAATATGTTGCTTCTTCTTGCATCCTTGGCTTTTGGTTCTTTTAAATTCTGGATCAAATTGGAGTGGTGTGGTATGAATCCAAAGATTTTAAGGTTGCTAAGTAATTGAAATTGACGATAAATTCTTGAGAAACAAAGTATGAATTTCACCCCCTTCAACTTGGCACAATAAATTTTCCGCGAAAAGAAAAATCAAAAGAAATTTGCACCTTTTATCATTTTGAGTCAAATCCCCACTACTAATTTCTTACCTTTTTTTAAAAAAAAATAACTATAATGTTTACCTCATTTTTTAAATTGATACTTAATAATTTTTTAAATTCAATTATGATTTCATATTTTTAAATTTTATGTTAACTCAATTTAAATGATCAACCAATAATTTGATATGAACTTAAATTTATAAGTAAAAATAAAATTTAAAATTTCAAAGTCATGTCAAGTTTTTTTTTTTTAAAGACAAATCTATAATGAAGATAACAATATAATGATGAAAGCCATATAACAATAATTTTTTTATATGATTTTTCAAGGTTAAAGCAGTCAATAAAAGACAATAAATGTGATACAAGCAAAGATTAAAAAGAAGTCTAATCATGAATTCCGCAAACTTGACACAATGATAAACCGTCGGACGGAGATTTCGATCTTCTTCTTCCAATAAGATGGAAAATCCGCTCGAACCGTTGAAGCGTAATATTTTTGCCAAACAACCATCCTCATGATCTATAAAGTTAAAAGTCATAAACTTCTCGATTTTTAGATCTACAGAAACTTGATTTTGAAGAATGATCAAACACTAAAGATTTTTAATAAATTTAAAAAATTAAAACAAAAAAGGTAGTAAAGACCTTAAAATTTATTCCAACATGATAAAATCAAAAAAATCCAACTCGAAATTAAAATTTTAATAAAAATTTATTGAAATAAAGAATAGATTTATAATAATTAAAAATATGGGCGTTTCCGGCTTCCATCCTTAAAAAGATGAAGAAAATGAAAGCTTTTTCTAGAGAGAAATGAGAGCACCATGTTCGAAAGAGAGAGGGGTTTTAAAGTGCAAGTCTTGTCAAGTTCAGAAACAAAATTAACATAACGTTGGTATGAAACAAATGGACCCAAAACCAGAAGTAATAAACAAATGAAAGAGTCAAAAACTCAAATCGAAATAGACTCCTTAATAAAATAAGGCGTGTTGGTGAACGGTTTGAAACGAAGGGTCCACTAGATCAAAGTGGTCCCCAAAGCAACACAAAAAAATAGTTTAAAATGTTTTGTTACCTATTGGTCAATCGTTTAAAAAAGCACTTTCCTAGGTGGTGTGTGGGCTGACAGACACACGCCGCGTAAAACCACTCGCTCGCATGAAAATTTGCCATTTTTGCATGCAAAGTGTTTCATAGACCCTATCTATCTTTAGCTATAGCCACCGCCATATCATCATCTCTTTGATCCCTTTCACGTTTCCATCTCTTCTGTCTCAGTCTCCTTCTATTACTCTAAGTCTTCCCATTCTATTTTTATGCAATTACAAATACTTAAGTTTTTTTTGTTATCAATACTGAAAATTACTCTATTTGTTCATCAGATTTTTTTGTTTCAAACACAAATCTCTTAAAATCCCGATATTTTCTCTTGTTAACCCCAACTCTAACTAAACTAATTAACAACCCTTTTACTAATACTACCCAAAACCCTTCACCTCTTCATCTTCCTCTGTTTTTTGAGTTATGGCTCAGCAAAACGGCGATTCTTTATTTCCGTCGATGCCGTTTGATCCGTCAATTTTTCATTCAAGAAACACACCATCCTCATCCTCATTATCATCTCTCCGTCACCCACACCATCTTTTATCTCAAACTTCCACTACCCAAAACCCTTATTCTAATACTCAAGACATTGAATCTTTATTTTCTCGCCTTAATGTCGACGCCCCCCTCGGGTCGGTTTTAAATCGTCCATTTATGGGTACTCAGGCTTCTGGTGTTCAAGATTATGATATGGCACTACAGTTTAGTAACCTCAACCACTACAGCGGTGTAAATTCTTCCGCGTATCTTGGATTACCGCCAGATTACTGCTCTACAAGTACAAGCAGTATTTTGGAAAATTTTGTAAATGATTCAGTTCAGTTCCCCTGGAGAGGAGGTATTATTTCAAATGGCTTGCCATCGAAACCACCCCGAAATTCTAGCAAGCCTTATTGGTTACAGGAAGAGCCTTGTGGATTGTCAGCTTTGGAGTATAATTATATGAGGGGTCCTTTGAGTTTGTATTATTTGATGGGAAATATTGTGCGTTTAGCTAAGGATCAAAAGCACTGTAGGTTAGTGCAGAAGGCTCTTGATAATGTAACACCTGAGGAAACTCATATGGTACTTTTAGAGATTATTGATTCTATATGTGAATTGATGCCACACCCGTTTGGGAATTTTGTTGTACAAAAGCTTGTTGAGGTGTGTACTGAGGAACAGAGGCTTATGATTTTGTTGGCAATTACTGAAACTGAAAAGCAACTTTTTAGGATTTGTCTCGACGTGCATGGGTATGTAAAATATGCCATCTTTATTTGTTTATTTATTCAATCATTTGATATTGCTTCTTGGTTTCTGCTTGGGTTGTGATATTTTTATTGTGGCTTGATAGAACTCGCGCTTTAATGAAGCTGTTGGAAAGCATTGCCACCCATCAAGGCTCTGTTACTTCTAGACAGCAAGTTTCTGTAGTTATGTCAGCTATAAGCAGAGATGCAATTGATTTTGCTAAGGACACAAATGGCCACCATATCATCAAGTATTGCTTGGACCATTTCTTACCTGAAGACTACAAGGTCATCATCTTCTACTTATTATATATGCTTAACACAATATGCTTGTGTTCTCTTTTACATGCTTCCATGTGTTATGGTATTTAACTATTTATGATCACATGATTGTCTTATTACATGTTTTTTTCTTTGGTCGTCCAACTTTTGTCTCTTTATATTCCTTCAGTACTTAGTTTAAACCATACGTTTGAACTTGAAAACAATTGGGATGAGAGGCTTAGTTGTTCTGTATCTTTACATTTCTCGGATCATTCTTGGATACAATTAGCATTATATTATTGGAGTTCATAATGTGTTTGTTTACACATTCTTTTGATCTGTTCCTATTAGATAATGCTCAATTCATAAGTTCATGTTTCTTTTTTTATTTATGCTTCACTTGATTACTTGTCTTTACTGAATGCAATTGCTTGATTGTATGCTCCAGATTCTTATCTTTTTTCCTTCATTTCTCAATCATATGTCGGAGTAAATTGATGTCTCTAATCCTACATTTGCCAAAACGCTTGCCACGTCTTTATTTTTGATACTTCGAGGTCTTGTTGAAGGTGGTTCCCTGTGTAGTTGGACATGAGTGAAGGATGTTGCATACATATCTTTTTTGTGATGATTGAATGATGAGATCTGAAAACAAGTATATTTGCTACTGTCTTTCATTGTAAGATGGCTAACTTCTAGATCTTGTTTTTTAAAGGATGGGAAATATTAGATGTTTAGAATTGTGTCACGCTGAATACCTGATAGGTGCTAGTGCAACTGTGATATACTGGTTCCACAACATTCTATAAGATTAAGGCAGAACGATATGCGAGTCAAAGCGATGATTGTTATAGAAAGAGATAAGCTGACTTAGCTGATATCCTGCCTGGTTTTTTTTAAGGTAAAGTACAACATGCATATACATGTAACCTGAGTTTGCTAAACTCTATAGTACCACCTTCCCAACACCTATTTTTTGAAATTGTGAAATGTTTGACTGGTATAAGGCAGGGTTCACGTGGAGCATAGTGGTTTGGACCCTATGTGGTCACAATAGTATAGTTTGTGATTACTCGCAAAGACAATAATTTTATAGTATCTCAAAGTGGTTTGATAGTTTTTGTCTAAGCAACGAGATTGTTTCTGGTTTATATGATAAAATTTCAGCTAATATTTTCTGTTTTCCTTCTATCTTGTTTAGAAGTGTTGCTCATCTGCTCATGCAGTCTCTATTTTATGTGCTTGTGGTTGAGGAATTTATGTTGAAATATATAGCATATTTAAATGCTCTTTGCTTATCAATTTTTTCCTAAGCATAATTTGCTCTCTTGTCTTTCATCATGTAGTGTGTCGATTGAACATGTTGTGATTCCTAGCATGTAGATAGTTGATGAGAAAAATATAGGAAAAAGATAACACAAGGTTTGGAGATTGAATATTTTTTGGATTCCCAAATGTAGCAGTCAGATAATTCAATAAAGGTTTAGTACAAAACTATTAATTAAAATTGTCAGAAGTGGGATTTGAACCCACGCCCTCTCACGAAGACCAGAACTTGAGTCTGGCGCCTTAGACCACTCGGCCATCCTGACCTTGTTGAGACTAAATTTAAAAGAAAATAGAAACTTTCCTTAGTTAACCCTTTTAGACCTTCTGCTTTGCCTTTGTAATTAAGAGATTATCTAAAACCTGAATTCTTGTATGCAATTTGATTCGAATATTATGTCAGTTCCATTAACACTAGAGCTCAGGATAGATTCAAATACACTAGAAAACGTCTAGTAGTTGTTGTAGAATGTTTGATAAGTGCACATTTTTAAAAGATTACTTACCTTAAACTCCATAATTGTCTCGTGGGGATTATGACATTTTCCTTGAATCTATAGCATTGTAAATATCATTCTGCTTACTCCCTTGTAATCCTTTTTTTTTGAGAGAACTCCCTTGCAATCCTGATAAGTGATATACAGTGAACTTAAATAAGAGGATCATATATTCAGTCACAGAAGTTTTAGCGACCACGTATTCATCTTTATTCGGGATTATACAATTGTTTTACATATTTTTACCTATTTCTCATATTAGATTTACCCAAATAAACATGTTGTCTGAAAAAATAATTTCACATGCTGCTGATGGTGGATTGTCTGTTGTGCAGTATCTTCTGAGAGTGGTGGCACATAGCTGCTTTGATATTGCAACAGATAAAAGTGGATGTTGTATACTTCAGTACTGTGTTGATCTCTCTTCAGGAGATGCAAGAGACCTTCTGGTGGTTAAGATTACAGAGATCGCTCTCCCTCTAGCACATGATAGATACGGGTTCGTTTAACTAAAACTTAGACAATGTGTTGCGTCATGACTGATGGAATGCATAGTTCGTAATTTTTTTCCCTTCTCTCCAGCAACTATGTAGTACAGCATTTGTTAGGATTGAGGATCCCAGAAATCACAGCAAGTCTTCTCAGACAACTTGAAGGGAGTTTTGTAGCTCTTGCGTGTGATAAGTATGGCAGCAATGTTGTGGAGAAATGCCTGGTCGATTCAAGAGTGGAGCAATCTACTCAAATTGTTTTAGAGTTGCTTAGAAGTTCGAGTTTTCCAATGCTATTGGTGCATCCGTATGGGAACTTTGTTATCCAGTCTGCACTTAAAATATCTAAGGTTAGACAATACAACTGAAACTCCACTAGTTATCTGCCTCAATAAACAATTGCTATATATTATGATCATTGCACAGCCTGTGTGGCTTTGTAGCATATGAAGTGTGGTTAGGCTTTAATAATCAGTTCTGACCTATTTTAACGTCTGCGGAAAAAAACAGGGTCTAGTTCTGAGACTTTTGCTGAAAGTGATTGGGCTAAACATTCCCAGAATGCGCAGCAACATGTATGGAAAAAAGGTAATATATTGTCTCCAGAAAGAGAGGCTAATACCTGAGATATGAACATGTTTGAGGAAGATGGAAGTTTTGATGCACAGATTACTACCAATTTTAACTGCTGGGGCTTGTATGATTTTGTTGTTTGTGCTGTGTTCTTCAGCCCTTTTGGTGTATTTGTAATTTTGCCTCTTATAATTTTGAGCATGTGAAAGATGTATCATTTGAAAGAAGCCTCAGTATGTACTTTTTTTGAGTTTTCTTGTAGCATCAGTCATATACAAAGGGATGATACAAAGTGTCTTGAAACTGTACATTGTTATATTATCCCATATTTTGATTGTATAATATTAATAACCCATTATTTTTGCCTTTTCTTTATATGTTTTTCTTGTGAATGATTACTCTTGGAAAATTCTTTACTACGTCCATGATTTAATGGACTGTAGATTGTGTTTAGTTTATGTAATAGGTCCGAAATTAATAATTACTATTCCGTGTAAAATAACTATTCTATGATTTTTTTATAAAATAACCACTTCTCTCAAAAAGTAAAAAAAATAGTTATTTTATTTTTTCTTGGAATAACTATACTATATTATGCTATGAATTTGTGAAATACTAACAACTTCTAAAAAATAAAGAACAACTATTCTATTTTTCATGAAAAAACTATTCCATTTTATCAATCAAACATAGTTATAATACATTAAGTTTCAAATGCTTTTTTTTATATAATATTTTATCATGTGTCAGGAAAATTATAAGATGAATAATTTCATCCAATAATTTTTTATATTTCACAATGAAACTGATATATAATCATGGGAAGAAAATAATACTATCAATGAATTAAAATAATAGAAAATAAAACAAGAAAAGAGAGGCGAGGGGAGGGTAATTTATTCTGAAGGTCATTGAACTTTCGAGGTTTTTTAGTTCAGTCAGTAAACTATTTTTTTTCTTTTTGATCACTGAACTTTCAATTTTTTTCATTTTGGTATTTTTTGGCCAAAAATGCTTAGGTGGCAACCGGAATTAATATTTGTTTTTTTACTTAAAAACTTGCCATATATGCATAATTTGGCTTAAAAACTCATTTTCAAAGTGAGATTATGTATATATAATAAATTTTTAAAGTAAAACTAGCAACAATTGGTTGCATATGTCAATTTCCGGCTGCGATTTAAGTAATTTTGGCTGAAAATTCAAGGATCGAATAAAAAAATAGTTTAACGACTGAAATGAAAAAATTGAAAACTTCAGTGATTGTTTCAGTGATGAGCAATGAAGCTATGTGGTCCTTTTCCAATTGGTTAGTTATTCTAACCAAGTAATCGCTTTTGCAGCAAACTGACTTTTCCATTTCTCTCTCCCTAAATTTTAATTTATGGTTTACTCACTCTGCTCCTCTTTCCCATACTCTAAACTCATCCTCCATTGACCACCACCTCCTCAGCCATGTCTCCGCCGTCGTGTTCTAACATCACAATCCACCTTTATCCTCTAATATTGTTGATCCTCCTCCGTACCGTGGTCGTTTTATCAGCTGCCGATTTAAACTCCAATCAGACCCGGCGGCCGATGGTAATTCCTCTCCATCTTTCAACGTCTAACATTTCTAATCATCGCACTGGTGACTACCACCGCCGTCAACTCCAGAATTCCGACCTACCTAACGCTCATATGCGACTCTACGATGATCTCCTCTCCAACGGGTAATTTTAATTCTCTCCTTCACTCTTTTAATCTTTTTATCGTTTCATATGATTTTTTTTATTAGTTCTAGTTTTCTATTTTTGTTTTGATTTTTTAATTCAGTTATTATACAACGCGGCTGTTTATTGGTACTCCACCGCAAGAATTCGCTCTAATTGTAGATACTGGAAGTACTGTGACCTATGTTCCCTGCTCTACGTGTGAACAGTGCGGCAAGCATCAGGTTTATGTCCTCCTTTATTTAATGCTTTCCAATTGTGTTTTATGTTAGCAGTAGGAGATCACCTAAAATATTTAATTGGACTATTTAACTGTTGAATTACTGTTATTTTTGTTTTTTTGTTTTGCTAGGATCCGAGGTTTCAACCGGATTCGTCTAGCACTTATAAACCGATGAAATGTAACCCTAGTTGTAACTGTGATGATGAAGGAAAGCAATGCACTTACGAAAGGCGGTATGCTGAGATGAGCTCTAGTAGTGGTGTGCTTGCCGAGGATGTTCTTTCTTTTGGAAACGAAAGTGATCTCACGCCTCAGCGTGCTGTTTTTGGTTGTGAAACTATGGAAACTGGTGACCTTTTCAGCCAACGTGCTGATGGAATAATGGGGTTGGGTCGTGGTCGGCTCAGTGTTGTTGATCAGCTTGTCGAAAAAGAGGTTGTTAGTGATTCGTTTTCTTTATGTTATGGTGGAATGAATGTTGGTGGTGGTGCTATGGTTCTCGGTAGTATATCTCCACCCTCTGATATGGTTTTCACTCATTCCGATCCCTATCGCAGGTATGATGCTTTGTTAGCATATTGGTTGTCTCGTCGATTTTAGGCATCTATTTTAGTGCATCTCACACATTTACTGTAGTTTTTGGATTGCAACAGTCCTTATTACAATATTGAACTGAAGGAATTACATGTTGCTGGGAAACGGTTGAAGTTAAACCCAAGAATCTTTGACGGAAAGCATGGAACAGTTTTGGACAGTGGTACTACATATGCTTACCTTCCAGAAGAAGCTTTTCTTTCATTTAAGGATGCTGTAAGATGCTGTAGCACCCAGTTAAATCATCTCTTAACTAAACCGGTTCAAAATTCAAGTTTACATTCTTGTTAAAATGTTCATTTTCTTATGGAGCTTAGCTTTGTCCAACTATATTTATATGCTTATTTTGCAGCATATGATTGTGAATTCATATGAATGAAGGAACCTTCATGAATTAGGTCATTGTGCAGGAATTTATTTTATGCCTAGATTTTCTTTTTGTAAGGAAGTTGTTAGGAGTTTTTGATTGATTTTGATATATATTGTACTGCACGATACATTAATAGCTGCAAATTATAAATTAGTTAGTTTTGACTTTAGATAAGTTAGGTGCTTGTTTTGTGTTGTACTCTCCGCCGCTTAACATTCTTGTTTTAGTGCCTGAAATAAGTTGTCTTTGTTGTGTTTACTCAATGCAGGTCATGAAAGAAATCAAATTCCTGAAACAGATCCATGGTCCTGATCCAAATTATAATGATATTTGCTTTTCTGGTGCCGGAAGGTATATCCTATGTTTAAAACATATCTTGATGTTTAGTATCCTATATCCTATATTTTCTTTTGATATGGATTGAATGAGTGTTTTCCTTCTCACTGAAAATTATTCAGGGATGTTTCTCAACTATCAAAAATATTTCCAGAGGTTAATATGGTATTCAACAATGGTCAAAAGCTGTATTTGTCTCCAGAGAACTACCTCTTCCGGGTAATCTGACTAATTATAGCTCTTACATTTATTTTTGACGTGTTACATCCTTCTCGTAGGCAGAGCAAGGATTATTTTATGACAGTTTACCTATATCTTCATTTCCATTCTAACATGTGTCCTTTTGCTGGTTGTTATTGTCTCCTCTTCTCTTCTCTTTGCATGACATGCTCTAAAGCATACGAAGGTTAGTGGTGCATACTGCTTGGGAATTTTCCAGAATGGAAAGGATCCAACAACTCTTTTAGGAGGTATAGATTATTTACTGTATACATCTCTCTCTGCCACTCTCTATCTGCATGGACTGCTTTTTATGGTTTAGTTCCATACTTTAAATTCTACCTCTGTTCCAAAGTTAAGTTCACTGAACCTTATGCTTTTCTGACACATAAACTGCAGGAGCTCACTAGAGCCTCTCTGACCCCCTTTTCCGGTATTGTTGTTTGAGACAGGAATTGTCGTGCGGAACACTCTTGTAACCTATGATCGGGAGAACGATAAGATTGGTTTTTGGAAAACTAATTGCTCTGAACTATGGAAGAGGCTGCAAGTTCCTGGTGCTCCTGCTCCTGCACCTGCAGTTTATCCTAGTGGTAGTGGAAGTGAAGGCCTTCCTCCTACGCAAGCCCCGAGTGGATCGTCTCCTGATTTCTTACCAGGTAGAACAGATTCTAATCATGTTTGTGGCTATTATATTCTGTATATTAACCGTGCAGCCTTAACCGTTACTTAGCTTTTACTGGCAGTTATATTCTGTATATTTGTAGACTTTGTGTCTTTCGTTTAAGTTTGTTAACATTAGCACTGCTGACAGCTTTTAATCATGTGTTTGTATTTGTTCATTTTTTGAAGTGAAATGTGTCTCTTGCAACACTTAGTAAAGTAGAAATTTCCTTTCTAATATTTTGGAAAATTTCTCTTCCATTCTTCATTGAAGAATTTTTTTTCTTTGGAATCAAAGATACTTGAAATGCTGGCGCGGCCTCGTATCCTTGTCCACCCTATGTGGCTGTTATGGAAAAATGTGAGGTGGGTTTTCAACTAAAATTCTTCAGTTCTCTTTGTTCCGGTGCTTTTCGAGATTTCGAGTTCTTGGAATGCATCTTTTAGACTTTCCTGTCCATCTAAAAAAGTTGAGTATGATCTGTAGATAATGAATTTTGGCATATCTTGGTCATAGTCCAAGTTTTCTTCCTGAGTTCAGAACTATCCGTGTCTGTTTATCTTCACATTTCTAAAATTGCTGTGGATGACCGTTTATTTTAAAGTTTTTCAGTCTTTTGATCGCATTTGAGATTTTCCACTTTCGTTTGTTTATGATATTGCCCATATAAATCATGAAGAGAGGTAGTTATGAAAAATATTATCTTGTAATGTCAAGATGCATGTGTGGACTGGACTTGATGATTAGTTGATTTGAGTGAGTGCTTTGTTTTATAATTCAGTCTTCAGCTTGTGTTTCGAATCTCTATTCTCTGATGATATTGCTCCCTGCATGTAATCTCAGGTGAAATTCGAATCGGGATTATAACATTTGATATGTTGATAAATGTCACCAACTCTGACATGAAGCCTAACTTAACAGAAGTGGCAGAATTCATTGCCCATGAGTTGCAAGTTGATAATTTACAAGTACGTATAGTTATTATGTTATGGCATGTTCATTGCTGTTTTAAAACCTATAGATCAAGAGGTTATTAATCTTATTATTTGCTGGTAACCGGTTTTAACCATATCATGCAATTTTGGTTGATTCTGAATATTTATATGGTCCGACGCTTGTTTGATCACACAATTCTCAGGTTCATATGTTGAATTTCACCTCAGAAAGGAATAGTTATCGTGTCAGATGGGGCATCTTCCCTGCACAATCTGCAGAATACATTTCTAGTGCCACAGCTATGGTAATCAACCTCTTTGAGACCATAGTAGTATCCTCGTCCACCCTAACTGTTTCCTATGTGTTGACTAATGATGCTTATTTATCTATTCTGTGCAGAACATAATTTTGCAGTTGAAGGATCACCGATTGCATTTTCCTGAGAAATTTGGTAGCTATCAGTTGGTTGAATGGAAGATTGAGCCCCCAAGAAAGCGGTATGTTCTTCTTTTGTGCAACCATTATCATTATTAGTAGTAGTAGTAGTAATAATAGTTTTATTGATTGATGAATTTTATGTGACAAATTTGAAAAACATTCAGTGAGTTTTGA
Source organism: Mercurialis annua (assembly GCF_937616625.2). Classification (NCBI taxonomy): domain Eukaryota; kingdom Viridiplantae; phylum Streptophyta; class Magnoliopsida; order Malpighiales; family Euphorbiaceae; genus Mercurialis; species Mercurialis annua. Next base: position 71,536,874 of record NC_065570.1, read on the forward strand.
GCAGTAAGAAGCGGTCTTCCAAATCTTAAAAAGTGCCGTATTTATTTTGGGAAAATTATTATCATTGTACTGTGAAAATTATTGTTTTTCTTCTGTATTTATAGGACATGGTGGCATAAACACTTGTTAGCAGTGGTTGCCGGAGCTGCGAGCATTGTGCTTGTTAGTTTATTAAGTATTGGGATATGGATGGTGTGGAGGCATAGACAACGAGCTTTAGGTACATATGAGGCTGTTGGTGGCATTGTTCCTGAACAAGAGCTCCAACCATTATCATCTTAACATTTTCGGCTTATGCCCGCCAAAAATGAATATAGGATTTGCTTATTTACCGATTAAATCTGATAATTTTTGAGACGATAAAATGTGATGTTGATCCCGCTGTCGCAAAATGGATATAATTGAAAGGGAAATAGAAAGAAAAATAGTGAGTAGTTGCATAGAGATTTGGGGTGGATGTTCTGTACGGGGACAGTTATGTGTATCATAATTCATAGGCATATTGATGAAACATTCACCTAAAGAAATCCGAAATGTGTATAGTAACGATAGTGCTCCTGGGCCTACACACACTCGATCTTTTTTATGGCAAAAGACAAAAATTATCGTACTTTTTTTTAAAAGTGCACATAAGACTAAATATTTTTTGGTATAATAAAATCTTCATTATTTTAAAATTGAATAATTAAACCCTTTCTTCTATCATAAATTAAAAATTATTGTTAATGGCTGATGTGGCTATAGGAAAAAAGTTCAAAAATAAGTTAATGTTTAAAATATTTACTATTTTTAATATTTTTTTCACTTCCTTCTTCCTAATTAGCTTCAATAAATTAATTTTTATCAAACACCAATTAAATCTAAATAAACTAATCTAAACCCAATCAAACTAATCAAAATCCGTTTAAATCTATTTAAATCAATTAAAATTTAATTAAATTGACGATAATTGTTGCCGTGTCATTATCTGATTCGTTATGGCATTGTCACTATATGGTTGCCAACTCGGCAGTTTTTACCAGATTTTTAAAGGGTGCACTGATTTGAGAAAAATTGATAGTTTGTAAATGAAAATGACAATTTTTAAACGGCGTGATTAAAATGAAAAAACGTGTAAAGTTTGTGAATTTTTATGACATTAATCTTTTTAAATATTATTTGATAATTTGACGAGTTATACTATAAGTCACTTGTGAAACACGTAAAGCCACACTACTATATCAAAAGTCCGAAGTACTCAATCCAGTCATATTGCAAGTGACTGTTGGCCCGGTTGGCCACAGTTCACTATGCATCTGCATGAGGGCGTGGGTTCGACCCACCCCTCTGCCAGCCAGTGGGCTGAAAAAACTATATTTCCTAAAAATTTAACACTGACAACTAACACCTAATGTAGTGTAATTCTATCTTTGATAAAAAAAAAATCCAGTCATATTCTACAACTAATGTTTAAAGTTTAAACAACTTTTACATCAATTAAGTTTCTATAATTATCTAGTTTATAGATACAAAGATTGACCAGCCGACAACGACGGTTCAGTCGTTCAGATTAGCATCAATGAATTAGAGGACTATTATACAACCCGATAAATAAACATCACTTGATTTATATTTATATAATTGAAAGGGTAAAAAAATATTTTTATGATTCTAATTACTTTTCTAACTTGAATAAAATATTTCTATTGAATGAGCATTATCATGAGTTTTAAATTTAAATAAAATAATTATTTAATTTTAATAAATTTTCATTTGTTTTTTCATTTGAATAAATTATCTATTTAACCTATTTAATTTTTGAAAATTGTTATTAATTAAAAGTCCAATTCGCTATTTAAATTTAATATTCTAACGATGAAGTAGTTTAAAGTATACATACATACATATATATATGAATAGATCGGGCCATGGTATAAAAGAATGGATTAATTCTTTATTTTCACTTTACATTTAAAAAGGAATTGTACAAATAAAAGATTAATACACGAGGAAAAAAATAAAAAATGGTACAAAGTATTGGATAATCTATTTTTTTTAATTTGTAATGTTTCAAAAATAATATATCTTCTATATTAACATACATATTTTTCTTTTATTTTTAATATTAATAAATTCAATATACATACTACTGTCTGAAATTTATAAAATTAAATAACTAATTATATTGAATTTTATCACATGCACTAGTTTGGCAACAATGCGTGTTAAATTTATGACACTTGGCAATCTTGAATAAAATAAATATTTGTAGTTAGTAATTTAGCTGAAAAGTAATAAGTATTTATATTTTTATAACCAAAAAATATAGTTAGAGGTGTAAAAAATATATGTATAAAAATAAAAAAGGGATAAATAAAATGAGATGAAGGGATTATTTAAAAGACGGAGAGATTGAGGTGTGAGAAAATATGGTTGCTTAAGCTTAAAGATAGCAAGAAAGCTTAAAGATATGCTGTCTCCATCACCTCCTCTAAGCAAGAAAAGAATTAAACAAGAGGAATTCTATGGATGGGATTATAATGATTTTGTCTACCATATTTTATTTTAACGAATCAAACCCAAACTAATATTTGTGGTGACAATAAACCCAAGGATGCTCTTAAATTCGTAATTGGGATTCTTTTGTAATTTAAAAAAAAAAAACGAAACTTATTTCCACTTGTTAAAGTCTTTATGACCACAAAACGTGTAATGTAATTAACCTTGCTATGATCGTAAAAAAATCCTCTTCAAACGGTGAATATTGAGTAAAATAACAGGAATAAACAGTCCAATTTTGGAAGATGAAACGTATCCTCTTTTTGTAAAAATAAATTGTGAGCCAAGATAAACACTACTTCTTCCATCTCGTTTAAAAAAGACAGACAAATGATTTTATTTGTTTTATCTCTATTAAATAATGAATCTCATCTACACTGTAAATCTGTATGCATATTTATAATCTTCTTTAGAAATTTTGAGATATATAAATTATTTCTAATATTGCAAGGGGTATAGGAGTACCTTTATGAATTGAGGTGCATATAATTGATGGAGAAGATTTAATTGAGGGCGAACATAGATAATTTAAAAATGTGAATAAAATTAAAAAGAGAATCAAACAAGAAACTATATTAATAAAATTTGTAGAATTACAAAACTTCAGTAAAGTTAAAGAGTAAAAATCACATGAACACGCTCCATTTAACTAATCGTGTCAAAATTTCCGACTCTAACACGACATGAATTTTAACACGACGACACGATTAACACGTTAAGATAAACGGATAACACGATTAACACAATGACACGGCTAACATGACATAACTAACACGACCCACTTAACATTTTAAAATATTTAATCCATATAAATATAATTTTAACCAATTTTATTATTTATTACTCAAATTATAAAATTTTAAAGCAATTAATTTTATTTGTATATTAATATAACTATATTTAATTAATTTAATAATTCCATTTTTAATTTTATGAAATTAAAAACCATTTCGTTTATATATTGTTGTAATTAATATGATAAACGGGTTAGGCGAGTTATATGGTTTGTGAGTCAGCTCATAACACGACCCAGTTATTTTGTATCGTAAATGGATTGACATGTTTTTGATACGAACCTGTTAAACCTTATTCCGAATTTGCCGAATTTACGTGTAAGTCGAATCGTATTGTTGTGTCATGACTTATTTTGATACTCCTAATACCCTCTAAGTTTTAACGGTAGAATGTCCTTATCTCATTAGTGTATTCAGTAAAGGATGATTTTGGTGAAGAAAAAAGAGAAAAGAGAGAAAAGCATTTAAGTTAATAGTGTTGGATATGGCTCATTTTAGACTTGTCCCACATTGTTTAGAAAAGGGACTTGTAATTGTTGAGCTATATACATATAGTGTAGAAATCCCACATTGCTTAGGAGTGGAAGGGTGAGGACTTCCTTAGCCTATAAAAGGGAGTCTCCTCTACCCATTGAAACTCATCCCACAACAAGCTTTATCAACTCCTAAGGCTTAGTTGGTTCTCTCTCTAGTTTGTATTCTGTTACAAACAATTAGTGGAGTATTTTGGGCAGTGCCCGAGGATGTAAGCCGGTCATTTCTGGCTGAACCTCGTTAAAAGGTTGGTGTTCTCTTTATTGTTTATTTATTAGCTAACGCTCAGACTAGTTGGAGTTATATATTGTGAAGTTATTTATATCGTGTGAAATTCTGTCTAAGGAGTTTGGTACTTAAGTGGTCCGCCCGTGACCCACCATTCTTTCCTGGGAATTTTCCGGTATAATTATTTAGCACAATACGTGATTCGCTAGCGTAATCGATTGAGCTTCCGCAACAATTGGTATCAGAGCTAAGGTTCTATCCTTGGCATATCGGTTAGCTATTAAATAAAAATTGGAGCAGAAATGTCTGGAAGCAAAAGTCTATCCACGTTGATAGCTTCTTCTTCGGGAAGAATGGCAATGTCAAATGCAAGAATTGCGGTGGAGATTTTTGATGGTACAGGACATTTCGGCATGTGGCAAAGTGAGCTTCTAGACGCTTTATTTCAGCAAGGTCTAGATGTCGCTATTGAAAGAGAGAAACCAGCAGATGTTGATGAGAGAGAATGGAGTAGCATCAATCGTTTAGCATGTGGTACCATTCGGTCATGTCTTTCCAGAGAGCAGAGATATCCTTTTTCAAAGGAAACATCTGCAAGTAGTTTGTGGAAAGCATTGGAGGAGAAATTCTTGAAAAAGAACAGTCAGCATAAGCTTCACATGAAGAAAAGGCTGTTTCGGTTCACGTATCTCCCAGGTACTACTATGAATGAGCACATCACAAATTTCAACCAATTAGTAGCCGATTTGTTGAATTTGGATGTGACGTTTGATGATGAAGATTTGGCTTTGATGTTGTTGGGATCACTTCCTGAAGAGTTTGAGTTTCTTGAAACTACTCTCCTTCATGGGAAGGTTGGTGTGTCTCTTAGCGAAGTTTGCGCTGCATTATATAGTTATGAATTGAGAAGAAAAGATAAGAAAGAAAACACTAGTAGTGCAACAGAAGCTTTGATTGTTAGAGGCCGTTTGAAAAGCCAAACAATTGGGAAGGAAGGGAGATCAAAGTCCCGACCAGAGAAAGATGAATGTGCCTTTTGTCGAGAGAAAGGGCATTGGAAAAGGGATTGTCCCAAATTGAAGAATAAAGGCAAGACTGATAAAGAAAAAGCTGAGTTTGCTTCGAATGTAGCTGAGTGTGACGACGAAGATTCAGATCTTTCATTGGTTGTTGTGTCATCGGTAAATACTCCTACTGCATGGCTTCTAGATTCGGGTTGTTGTCATCATATGTGTCCCAATCGGGAATTGTTTGTTGACTTCAAAGAGCTAGAAGGTGGAGTTGTTTACACAGCAAGTGGCAATCCTTGTTTGACAAAAGGAATTGGTTCAATTCACTTGAGGAACCATGATGGGTCAATAAGGATTCTGGAAGATGTTCGCTATGTACCGAGTTTGACGAAAAAGCTCATTTCTGTAGGAGTCCTAGAATCAAAGGGCTTTGTTGTGACTGCAGTAAATGGAGTTATGAAGGTATTCTCAGGTGCACAGGTTGTCATGAAAGGAATTCGAAAGAACAATAACTTGTATTACTATCAGGGTAATGCAATTATTGGGTCAGCTATAGTTGCTTCTAGTGATGATAATGAGCTAGAAGAAATCAGTCTTTGGCATCGGCGTTTGGGGCATGATGGTGGAAAATTCTTGACGGTTCTTGCAACTCAAGGATTATTGGAGGGACTACGTCCCTGTAATTGGATATATGAAGAAGGATTTCCGAACAAGAATGATATTGGCTATAAGGCAAAGTTGGTAGCTAAAAGCTATGTTTGGACGGAAGGAATTGAGGCTATCTCTCGAGTTGTTAAACATTCTTCCATTAGAAATTTGTTGGCCTTAGTAGCACATTTGAATATGGAACTAGTTCAGTTGGACGTAAAAACAGTGTTTTTACATGGATTCTTGGATGGGGAAATCAATTCGACTCAGCCAGATGGACTCAAGGTGGCTGGAGATGAAAATTGGATTCTACAGTATACTTTGAATACTGTGGATATTGGTCTAATATTTGGGCAGGACAATAAAGATGGTCAATATGTAGTTGGGTACAATGATTCGGACTACGTTGATAAACGGCGATCGACTATGGGCTATGTGTTTACACTAGCAAAGGCGTCGTTTAGTTGGAAGTCTACCTTGCAGCCAATAGTTGCTTTGTCTACCATAGAGGTAGAGTACATGGCAAGTGCAGAAGCTGTTAAGGAAGCAATTTGGCTTCATGGGTTGTTTGGTGAATTGGAAATTGAAGAGAAGGACCAAGTTCATCATGCAAGGACGAAGCACATTGATGTTCGATATCATTTGGTGCCAGAGGTTATTGAAGAAGGTGGAGTCCTACTTCGGAAGATTTTGACCATGGAAACTCCTGCTCATATGATGACAAAGATTGTGAAAGCAGTCAAGTTCAAACATTGTTTGAATTTGATTAGTGTTCTCAATATTTGAGATTTGAATGTGGCCCGGCCCACACGATGCATGAGGGGGGATTGGTTGCTCTGCTCGGTCATGCTATGCGTGAGGGAGAGTGTTGAAGTGGGATTATCCCACATTGGTACTTGACTGCTACAGTTGAGAGTTGGCGCTTTTGAAGCGTAATTGAAGGTACTATTGAAGATAGTCCGAGATGGTAGAGAGAAAATTCGCCAAGGTGGAGATTTGTTGGATATGGCTCATTTTAGACTTGTCCCACATTGTTTAGAAAAGGGACTTGTAATTGTTGAGCTATATACATATAGTGTAGAAATCCCACATTGCTTAGGAGTGGAAGGGTGAGGACTTCCTTAGCCTATAAAAGGGAGTCTCCTCTACCCATTGAAACTCATCCCACAACAAGCCTTATCAACTCCTAAGGCTTAGTTGGTTCTCTCTCTAGTTTGTATTCTGTTACAAACAATTAGTGTAGTATTTTGGGCAGTGCCCGAGGATGTAAGCCGGTCATTTCTGGCTGAACCTCGTTAAAAGGTTGGTGTTCTCTTTATTGTTTATTTATTAGCTAACGCTCAGACTAGTTGGAGTTATATATTGTGAAGTTATTTATATCGTGTGAAATTCTGTCTAAGGAGTTTGGTACTTAAGTGGTCCGTCCGTGACCCACCATTCTTTCCTGGGAATTTTCCGGTATAATTATTTAGCACAATACGTGTTTCGCTAGCGTAATCGATTGAGCTTCCGCAACAAATGGGCCCCTGAAGCATTCCAGTGATGAAAAGGAAAAGGGGGCCGTTGCTCAAACTATAATTCGTCTTGTTGCATGGAGCGAAGATGATAAATCATGGTCAATATGATGAGGAACTAAATATCAGATGGCTAGGATTAAATAGAAAAGCTGAAATATTCTACATCTAGTTTGATGCTAGAGAAATTCTTCAGGAGGAAATACTCCTTAATAAAGATTGGAATATATCCAGTGGAGCTTCTCTTATTATATGTGATTTTAGCATTTTTAGGACTCACCTACCCACCCTAACTTTTTCATAGCTAATCTAATTTGCTGCATTTTCTGTTAATTTGTATATATGTAATGCAGCCAGCAATGCATGCATGGCTACTATCATAATGTTTTTGGAGCTAATCATATGAATAATTACTGTCACAAAATTAATTAAAAATAAACTACTAGTAGTACTATATTGATTATTGAGTATTGAATGCAATTTTACCCTTTTCATGTGCGGCAGCATATTCTAAGTGGTTAATTAATTTGGGGACTTAAAGTAATCATCATGTGGGCAAACTTGAATGATAATCCGTTCGCTAGAATGTCACTGCAGCCAAACCTCAATAGGCAAGTTAGTTACTAAAGCGCTTTTCTGATTTAAATAAAATCGTGGGTTCTAACTGTATTCAAGCATCCACCATTAAAATTTAGAGGTAAAGCTTTATTTGCCGAAAAAGACCTACCAGCTCGAGTGAAAATTAGTTTGGATGTAAAAAAATTAAAAAAATTATTTTACAGTAGGAACCAGTTCAGGAGACTTCATCATCAAATAAATAAAAAAGAATGTCACTGCAGCCTTTTTATTTCCATTTTAAATTTCACTAATTATTAATTTATTCTAAGAAAATGCCTGATAATAATAACGTCGGGTAATTTTCAAATATGGTCTTCATACTTTATTCTCTCTCTCATAATTGTTGTTAAAATTTATAACGTATTCCACAAAAAAATTAACAGTATTAAAAAATTTGATGGTAAAAATGGTTGAGCCCTTGAGATTTAAAATTTAAAAACTATTGGGATACGTTTTAATCTATAAGGGCGGTTAAAGGAGAGAGTATGGTTCGAGAACTGTTGGTAAATATTACCCGCGATGTTTGAACTTTTTCAATTTTGTAAAAAATATATTGAATAAAAGCCCTCAGTCACAGTCGCTAAAAATTATTAAAAATTATGGTAGATAAATTATTTTTAAAAATCTGTGTTTAGGTGACTGTGGTTTATTTTTAGCCTTATTAGTAGTCTAGGTGATCAGAACATTGGTAAAAAACACTTATTTAATATATTTTTAAAGTGTTAAATATGATATAAAAAACTAGAACTAAAATAGAAAATTTAAAAAAATTCAGACACCGCTCATATAATTTATCCAAAATAACTAAGCTAGATTTTCTAGTCTATATAATGGAAAAAAACTTAGATTTTTTTAAATGCATCAATAACATTAACTCAAATTCGAAACAATTATATCTATAAAAAATATAAAAAATTTGAAAATTACACCCGATAACCTGACATGGAACAAACTATTATTATACGGTGTCTGATTCGCAGATCTACTTACGAAAACAGAAAATTATGAATTGTTTCACCAATTAAGTTATGTTTTCAATCAAACTTCTTCAATGCCGCTATCTAATTCTGAAATTAGAAACTACTGCCACAATATTTGATATAACCATCACCTGATAAACCCTTTAAAAAAAAGACAATAAATCTTTTAAAAAAAAGACAACAAATCTTTCACATAGAAAGTAAGCAATAAAAATAATAAAAAACTCTATAACCTATAAAGGTCTTCAGTCTATCTTCGATTGTTCATTTACGATAAATTAATTCGATATGCGCTTAGTCGATAAATTCCGATCTATGAAGAATAAAAATCATGGTTGTCAAAACCGACCCGGCCCGATTGGTTCAACCAGAAAACCTAGGAACCGGTGCCTTGGCCGGGCCATAACACCCATAAAACCCTTTTTTTAATAACCCAACTCAAACCCGGTTAACCCGACTGAAACCCGTTCGACCCGGTCTGAATTTAATGGGTAATACAAGTTTTTTAATAATTTAACTTAATTTTTTTCACTCTAAACCAAAATATTTATTTATTTCAAACTTAATTACCGAATAACAAACGTTAAAAGATATATATGTCCTATTTTTTAATTAAATTACTTGATTAAATAGAAATTTATACTATTTTGTAGAGATCGTTTGAAATGTTAGACTAAATGTTTTTTATAAAAATATATTTATTTTCTTTAATTCATTACTTTAATAATTTATTATAATTTATGTAATATATAGTTATATATTTCAATAATTTTATTATATAAAATATTAATTTTTCGTGAAATTACATAAATAATCATTAAATATATTATTATTTTAAACTTCTGGTTGAATCTTTAACCTTTCACACTCTGCCGTCAGCGGTTCAGTGACCGGGTCGGATTTGACAATATATATTGATATAAAATCCAAAGGTCAAAGCAATATAAAAAAGAGAGCTATCGTCAATAGAAAACTGAATCACTAACGCCGCCAACCGAAGAACAAACAACAAACAAGTAATAGGCGGATAGGGTTTTCTTAGAGAGCAAAAGAGAGACGATTGTCTTAAGTATAATAAAAAAAAACTTACATGCTAATCATAACTATTACGATCTCTCATGATTAGATATTACCGTTTATGAAGTTCGATATAATATTGGGACAATTAAAAGAATATCTAAATAGAAAAAATATCTGTATTTGTTAACTCAAAAATCACAACTTGATTTACATACCCTACGGTATCACATATTTATTTTTTTACTCTTCTATTTACTTTTTTACTCTTCTGTTTATTTTTTACTCCATTTATACTTTATATGTTTTATTGACAGTTTTCTCTTCTTTTTCGCCTTCTTCTTCTTCTTCTTTTTCTTCTTTTTCATATCATTCAAAGTAAAACAACGAACAATTCAGCAATTTAATTCAAAATCTTCAGCATAAAACAATTCAACAAACTGGTTTTTCTAATTCTATCATTACTTCTTGAAAATTTATAGCGAATTTCAAATCTAATTTTCGAACCGACTCGAATTTTTAATTCGTAACCAAATTGCTTCAATTTTTTTTTCGAATTCAGATCTAACGATCATAATTTTCTTCAAAAAGAAAAAAAAAGTTTAAATTTTTAATTTATTTATGCTCATTAAAGATCTATTAAAAACAGTTTCAAACACAGTTTCAAATGCAGTTCCAAACAATTTTTAAAAGACATATTTATTATCATTTTAAAAAAATTCAAACAGTTTACAAGTGTTTCAAACAGTTAAAAAAACAGCTTCAAACAGTTAAAAAAAACAGCTTCAAACAGTTTACAAAGATTTCAAACAGTTTATAAAGGTTTCAAAGAGTTTCATAAAATACAATTTGCAACCTTTATCTAAAAACAGTTTCAAACAATTTAAAAATGTTTTAAACAGTTTACAAAAGTTTCAAACAGTTTAAAACGGTTTCTAAAAACACTTTCAAACAGTTTCAAAAATAACAGTTTCAAATAAACAGTTTAAAACAGTTTTCAAAGATTTCAAACCGTTTTTAAAAAACACTTTCAAATAGTATAAAAAATAACAGTTTCAAACCGTTTACAAAGATTTCGAACAGTATAAAATAGTTTCAAAAAAATAATTTCAAACGATTTCTAAAATTAATTAAAAACGTTTGAAAATCATATCAAAACATCATTAATGAAGAAAATGGCGATTCTTTCAAAAAAAGTTGAAAAAAATTCCACAAAAAGATATTACAATAATTTAAAACAACATAGAAAGCAAAAAGGAGAAGAAGAAGAAGAAGAAGACGACGACGAAGAAGAAGAAAAAGAATAAGAAGATCAGTGATGACAATGGCGGAAACTTCGTTATTTTAGTTTTTGAGACGAATTAGATTAGATCTTGCATCGCAGATTCCTCTTTATCTTGTATTTTTAGATAGAATTTGTTAAGAAATTCCATTGAAATAGAAAAAACGTGAAAAAAATCCAGAAAGAAGAAGAAGAAGATGAGAGAGAAAAGAGAATAGAAGAAAAAAAAAAGAGTGGACATGTGACATGAGGGGAGTAAAAATGCTACTCCCTCCGATCCATAATATTTTTCGCATTTGACTTTGACACAAAAATTAAGAAAACAATTAATATATCTTAATTTATACACTTTTAATAAGTTAACCCTACATTGAAACTTGTTTACATTTATTACTACCATTTTCATTTGTTTATTGTATTCTTTCAATAAATTAATGGAGGGCAAATATGGAAAAATAGCAATTAATGCTCTCTTGATATTATAACATGACAAATATTATGAATCAAAAAAAAATTCAAATGCGACAAATATTATAGACCGGAGGGAGTAATAAGTTAAATTTAGTTGAGAGTAAACCTAAAAACAATAAAAAAATAAAGTAAAAATATAAATTTTTAAAAGTGAAGTATTGAGTGCAAATAAATTTAAAAATGGAGTCTTTTATGTAAATTTCTTTATAATATTAACACAGTCAGTTCATTTTGAATATTAATGTTGAAAATTTAAATTTGCCTCATGCTTTCCTTCTTTTTTTTTTTAAATGGATCTCATAACTAAAGGGCAATTACGCCGTGACTGGCGATGCTGATTGAGCAATTAGGTAGTCGTAAACAGGGGTTAAGTATGTGCAGACTGCAAATATAATGGCCACACCACTGACTTGTAATGGGTCCACCTTTTGAATTACCAAATTCTTTTTTATTTTTCATTTTAATTATTGTTTAGCCTTCTCATATGCACGAGGAAAAATCCTCTAATTGGCCCTACAGTTTCAACCACTGAGGATTTTGTTTGTATCATGTTCAATATCTCCAAAACAGACTATAATTAAATTAAACAGCTTATAAATACATAATTCCTTTAAAAATTGTATTAGAATGTATGTACCTCTTTTATGCAGAAACAGATACCTACCACATTGCAAAATATATCTTTAATTTATTCATTTAAATTATAAAATGATAATTTAACCAAAAAAATTTAAAATAATAGGTTAAAAAATAGTTTTGAATTTTTGTAAAATAAGTAATGTAAAAACTGAAAATTATCAAAAATAAGTTACGCGAGATTAAAGTAACATTATACTAAATATGGTTTCGGGCAAGATCAATATAATATTATTAGTACAATTTGCTAATTAATTAATAAAATAGTAATTATTATAAAAAAATAGTAATTATTTTATATTTATTCAATATTATTTTATCCTGTTGGAAATGTTTTTGTTCAATAATTTTGTAATTTATAGTTACTGTTATCGCAATTTAATACTAATATTATTAAACTCATTTAACAAAATTTAATAAATTTTGGCCCTTAGTAAGGTTTGAACTAGTACCTCAATTCTATGATAAAATTGATAGAAATATAAAATAATTATTAAAATAAAATAACCTGTTTTTAGAGACTGGAAGCTTATATAAATTAAGAATATAATATAAATTAACTTCAATTATGCTCAAAATCATATAATTCCAACTGAATTTAAATTTAACAATTCTATATATGATTTTAATTCTAATTCTAATTCAATAACATATTATAGTATAGATTATTCTTTTAACCCACTGAGCTAGTGTAATTTAAATAACTTAAAAAAATTAACGCCACTCTAAGTTAAATAAATAATTAGACTCCAAATATTTATTATCATTAAAAATTCTTCTTACATGGGTCGCATGCTTAGCATGCTGATTACTGATTATCATAGTTGATGATGAGTATCAGTTCTTAATTTATTTAGTACTCCTATAGTAAATTATTCACATTCTTTAATATTATTCTGACCACATTTGACCGTTGCTAACGGCGCTAATTTTCTCTCACTTCAACCGTTTCACTTACAGTGAATAAACAAAATAAATAAAATAATACTCCCAATAGGCAGCTCTGCTTGTCATTTTGCTGCACTTCTTGAAAACTAAAAAAAACTCTATCAGCTGAGTGTTTTTCGTTTCTCGCGGCGATTGTATTACACTGTAGCTGTTCCTTTTTTTAATTATATTTTATATTTACCTCTCTCTCTCTACTCAACTAGCTCGTTCTCTGTGAGAGCACTCTGCATTTTCAGTTTCTAAGTGGCAGAATCGTAAAATGGAGAGAAAACAAGGGTTCTTTTCAGCGCTAAAAGAGGAGGTTGTTAGAGGTTTATCACCGGCGAGAACCAGGTCCAGAGCGAAAAGTCCGGTAAGGAGTGCGTCGCCAATGTCCAGCTTATTAAGGAGGAGAAAAGGACATAGACATGGACATGGACACCACGCGGCTCATCCAGAGCCGGTGATTATACCGAGATCGGGTAGTTTAAGACCGACTGAAGCTTTATCACCGTTAAAAGAAGGACCAGATCAAGACGACGGTGGAGATTCTAGAATGGAAGGGAGGTGGGGTCAGTGGATGAAAGGGCAGCTGTCTAGAGCACCGTCAGTTGCATCGTCGACTAATGCTTGTAGACGGTCCGATCTGAGATTGTTGCTTGGTGTACTTGGCGCACCGCTTGCTCCGGTGCACGTTAGCACTACTGAACCTTTTCCTCACCTGAGCATCAAAGATACTCCGATTGTAAGCCCTTTTACATTTTTCTCTAATGCTGTATTACTCATTAATTAGTTAAATTGGTGTAGATTTAGTTGAAACGTAGAATATGATTGGAATAATCACTGGCCACAAGAAGAAGTAATGTGCATTATTTTATTTGTAATAATAATGAATTTTGAAGGTAATTTTTCTGAGGTATGATTGCAGGAAACTTCATCTGCTCAGTACATATTGCAGCAGTACACAGCAGCTTCAGGAGGGCAAAGGATTCAAAACTCCATCCGTAATGCTTATGCAATGGGAAAGGTGAGGATGATAGCTTCTGAGTTTGAAACTGCAAACAAGGTTACGAAGAATCGTAATTCTTCCAAAGCTGCGGAATCTGGTGGCTTTGTTCTGTGGCAAATGAACCCAGATATGTGGTACGTGGAGCTTGCACTAGGCGGTAGCAAGGTTCATGCCGGTTGCAACGGGAAACTTGTGTGGAGGCACACGCCTTGGCTTGGTCCACATGCTGCAAAAGGTCCTGTGAGACCATTGCGCCGTGCTCTTCAGGTGATTCTTCTTTTTCTGTTTTGTTCACTCTAAGTAATAGCAAATGTGTAATCTTTCTGATTCGTCTTACTTATATTCGATTTGCTTCACAGGGCCTCGACCCAAGGACAACTGCAAGCATGTTTACCAATGCAAGGTGTATCGGGGAGAAGAAAATTAACGAAGATGACTGTTTTATCCTCAAGATATGTGCAGATCCTACAACTCTGAAGGCTAGGAGCGAAGGACCTGCAGAGATCATTAGGCACGTCTTATTCGGCTACTTCAGCCAGAAAACTGGGCTCCTAGTTCACATAGAGGATTCCCATTTGACTCGCATCCAAAATAATGGCGGTGATGCTGTGTACTGGGAAACCACAATCAATTCATTTCTTGATGATTATAGGTCCGTCGATGGCATCATGATCGCTCATTCGGGTCGTTCTGTCGTAACACTTTTCCGATTTGGTGACACAGCAATGAGCCACACTAGGACCAGAATGGAAGAAGCATGGGCTATTGAGGAAGTAGCATTCAATGTGCCAGGTTTGTCAATGGATTGTTTTATTCCTCCCGCAGAATTAAGATTTGCATCAATGAGTGAAACCTGCGAGCTACCTCAAACTCAGAGTCAGAGGGCAAAACCTCCTGCGGCTGCTGCAGCCTATCGCACGAAAGTCGCCTCATTGGATAGGTCTCGTGACAAATCTGTGAGCAATAACATGTGGAAGCCTGAGGTTTAGAAAGTAAATTATCTCATGGCATGTTATTGCACAGCTAGGTTAGATGTCTAGTTAAATTATTACTGGACCAACCAATGAGTAGGCAAAAGGCGGTAGCATAGTTTGGAAAGTTTTGGCATTGAATCGATGTCGTCTCCTTTAATATGTAAATAGAGCTCAGTTATTGCGTATTTTCCGAGATTTTGGTTGAATACTTTGTATTCTCCAAGGAAGAATTCAAATATAGGCTCATCTCATCACTTGGGTTTATGGTAATTTTAAGATCTAACAGATGTTTGTTCTCCCTTTTGCATAGTGATATCTAATTTTAAACTAACTTGTATGGATTCCCAAATGTGTTAGATCAGCGAAAGTTGTGTGTTTTCTTGTGTAAATTGTGTTTTTAGGCAATATAACAATTAAACACACGAGGATTTGGTGCTTGAAAGCGAATGGAATCCAATAGAGAGCTGGGAAACTTCTTGCATGGGACGAATATAATCGGATTGAAATTCTCTCAAGTTCATTTGAACTTGAGGGGGTCAAATGTGTTAGATCAGCGAAAGTTGTGTGTTTTCTTGTGTAAATTGTGTTTTTAGGCAATATAACAATTAAACTCACGAGGATTTGGTGCTTGAAAGCGAATGGAATCCAATAGAGAGCTGGGAAACTTCTTGCATGGGACGAATATAATCAGATTGAAATTCTCTCAAGTTCATTTGAACTTGAGGGGGTCATGTTCACGATCTACACCGTTCATTGTAAAATAAACGGTGTAAATTAATTTAATTGAAAATTGTATATTTTTAATGTATACCGTTCATTTTATAATGAACGGTGTAGATCGTGAACATAATCTTCTCAAGTTCAAAATGAACTTGAGAGAATCCCAATCCTATAGTTCATTACACTAAGCAGCCCTTTTCTTATTTTAAGACTTCCCATTAAAGCCGATATAAGGTCATCTCCAATAGTCCTTCATTTTATCATTTTAGTGTAAAAATTCTCTCCAATAGTACTCTATATCCAACTCTATTGTAGTGTACTTTATTTTTTTACTCTATATATAGAGTCACTCTATAATATTGTGTCTTAAAATAGAGTACTATTGGAGATGAAAATAGAGTAGCTCTATTTTACTTTTGGTATTTTATGTTATTATAAATTTCATTATTAAATTTTTGTTAGTTTTTGTTACAATATAGTCCAAATAAGCATGTTCTATTTAGTCGAAAATTTAAATATATTACATTTTAAAAAATAGATTTATAGTAATTAATTCACTAATTTATAAATAGAGTATATTTTGGTGTTTTTAATTATTTAATTAATATTTTTTTAATAAATTTAGTAATTTTATATATTTAAAAATATATGAACATTTAAAAAAACATTTTTAAAAATTTTAATAATGTATCTAATTATAAATAACTATATGAATGTATTTTGTAAGTATAAATAATTTATAGGTGCAAGTGTAAAATATTTAATTAACTTATTGGATAGAATATGTTGAAAATATTATTATAGTATGAAAAAATAGAGTTAACTATTGGAGATGAAATATTGTAGCAGTGGAGTTTTAGTGTAAAATCTACACTATTTTGGCTTCAATTATCGGAGATGCCCTAGTTGGTTATAATACCAAACTTTTGTATCAGGTAGAATTATTCTAATATTTACCTCAATATTTAGTTTCTTTCTCATCTGTGTAGCCAACTAAATATCTGTTGACATTCTGAACTTGAACTATTTCCTACGAGATCTGTTTTTTCCAAAAAAAAGAGATTTTTTTTTAATTTATTACTAGGATATATCTAAACTATAATTCTACAACAGTAAAATACCTTCCATTAATAAATTTAAGTTATGTAAATCTGATAAATTATTATTTTTACTAAATACACATCACATTAAAGTTACACGCATGGACGAATCTTGAGTCAATGTTGCACTATCCCCTCTAAACAAGAATTATTAGTTGTTAACCAAAAAAAATTTGTACTTTTACACTCCCAATAATTTGTTTTTTTTTATTGTCCATACAATTGTTTTGCCATTTGCTATAAAAAAAAATTTAATTATTATTTATTTTTAATTTTTTATTGTCATTAAACATTTCATATAATTAACGAAGGTTTGTTTCATTGCAACAAATGCATAATTTTTTTTTGTTACACCCCATAAAGAAATTCTTGCTTCGTGTCTGGTTACATATGACATCACATAAAAACCGACATAAATATCACATGGCACTTCTAAATGATAAAATAATAACCTAGTAAAAGTAAAAAAAAAAATTGCCTCATTAATTCACTTGTTGAGAAAAAAGAAATTACTTGTTTTCCTTATTGCGACCTGGCGCACACCCTAAAGATAGATGGGCCTTCCTCTCAAAAAAAAAAGATAGATGGGCCAAGTTTAACTTTTGGGCTGCCAAGAGTTTAGGCCTTTTCCTCAGTAAACCAAGTCAAACACTCCATTTAAGGGTCAAATACATTGATATCACTGAATTATTAAATTTTATTAAAAATTATCGAATTTGAATTTATCTTTTTAGGATCATCAAATTTTAATTTTATTTTTTAAAAAAATTGTTTTAATCTAATTTTGATAATGTCACGTCGACAGTTCAATTATACACCTTATAAGTTGTTATTTATTTATTGGAAAATTCTTACCTAAATCTAATACATGAAAAATTTATAAATCTATTTAATGAGATGTTAAGAAACTGAGAAGAAAGAAAAAATTAAGAAAAAAAATAAAAAATTATTTTAAATTTTTTAACACTTCATTGGAGGGAGGTCCATAAAAAATTCATGAACCAGGTTTAAGTTAGAGTTTTCTTTATTTTTAAAATAAAATATCTAATCTGGTAATTGCTACCGACATGATAAATATTCTTAAATTAAATAGCTATATAAGCAAATTAAGATAAAAAAACTCTTTACAAAAATAAAATTAAAATTTGATGATCTTAAAAAAAGAATTAATACTTTAAATTTTTTAAAAATAATTTGAGAGTTTAATTACCAAAAAGTATTTGATCCCTCCTTTTGAAGAAATACCCGAACGAAATCATCTTAGACTGTGTATGTCCAGTTTGAACTTTCAACGTTGGATTGCGTAAATAATGATGATCTTAGATACCCAATACAGTTACTTTCCACGCCTACTGTACAAACTAGCAACTAAAAAACTAAGGAAATACTGATATAACCCATTAATGAAGATAGATTAGTGTTTGTTAAGTACGTTTATGCAGTAGCCGCATATTCTTGAGACCTTAAACTTCTGTACTTGCAACTCTTTTTTAATCTTATTTTGCAATCCTCTGCCAAATTATACTTGTGCTTTGAAGAGACAATGCTGTGGTCCCTTGCTCCTTTTTGTAAGTGGAGGATGAAACTCAGGATTTTTGCTAATTAGAGGTTAATTAAGGTACATTTTGTTCTTTGATTATATCTGCTATCCAAGATATAGTACTAAACCCAAAGCAAATACGCCATATATAGTATGATGATTCAGGATTAAGCTAAGCTAGACAAGAACATGACAAATCTGTTTTATAATCTAAAGAAATGCTACGCACATATATCGGTAGAATGTGTGATCAAATAGAACTAAAGGAAGCTTCCGCTCTTAATTCTATATGCGGTTTTACATATTTAATTAAGTCAGAAACTGGTATAATATTTCAGTTCATCGTAAGATGGTAATATGTGCAGAGGTTTAATATTTTTGTTAAAGGCCCACCTTTCAGAGTGGCAAAGGCTAAATCCATTTGTAGGTTCCTACATTTTCAAAATTGTATTTATTTTATTTTTTTCAAATCTCTATTTTCATCTAGTCCGCATATTCACTTTATTATGAAGTTAAGGTATATTTTGGACAAAACAGAAGAGTGCATTATACTTTGGACAAAACAGAAGTGCGCATTAGATTAAATTTAAATGTACACCTAATTTGACATGTTGGCAAAATAATTAATCACATCATCAAAATTGAAGAAGGATCATAAAAACAATTTGTTTAACTATATAAGAACATAACGAATAAAAAAAACCTTACAAATGAGATCATAGATAAATAAAAATTTGAGAGTTTGAGCTTTTTATTTTTTTGATGTGAGATTTTTTTAACCACTTAATAGTGAAGAAACACATATTCTAAATTCCGTCCATAAAGAATCCATTAAATTAAAAAAAAAAACAAATAGTAGGTGAATCTAATGAAAAATATATTTGTAAAAGGGACTAAATAAAAAAAAATGGAAAGTATAAGGACATTTTGATAAGTTAAGCCAATGGCAAATGCATGAACTTGTAGCTTTTCATATTATATTTTCATGCGCCGCTGGTACCACTTCACCACTTATCAGCCACCCACTTAATTCCCGTTCATTGTTCAATCTTTATCTACAGAGAACCTCTACTCTAACCCTATTTATATATATCCATATATGCCATGCCAGCTGCCCGCAAACCCTAAAGCATGCATTATCAGATTTTCATTTCTACCACTACCACTTAATTTGATAAAGCTACTATGAGTACGGAACAATGTTGCAACAGTTCTTGCTGTTTCTTCTGTGCGATGAAACAGCAAGACTTATCCCTCAGGCAAGCAGAAATAGCAAGCTGTTTCAAAGAAATGCCTCTTAAAGATGGCCAAGAACATGTTCTCGTTCTTAGTAGCCTGTGGAATATGGCTATGACTCAGCCTGATGATCCCGAGTTCTCATCTCTCGGAATCTTCAACTGCATGGCTAGTTTAATCCAAAAAGGTATAAACGATAAAAGTTGGCTTCTCACGGATCAAAACATTTATATTCCTTACTATGCAGCTCATATAATCGGCTCTTACACTATGAATAAGGTCGAGTTTGCTGAGAAAGCTGTTGAGTCAGGTGTTATACGTCCATTAATGGATCTTTTAAGAGGAAAGATTACTTGGATAGAGCAAAGAGTTGCTGTTCGAGCACTTGGGCACTTAGCCAGCTACGAGAGAACTTTTTCAGCAGTAGCAGAATACGAACAAGAGCTAGTCGAGTTAACTGTCGAGTTAGCTTCTACTTGCCTTGATACTGTGTATGCTAATTTTGTTAAGGATTCGGATAAGAGACTGAAGTATCACAGTGAGTTGCTCACAAGAGGAATCGGTGGGATCGATATGGAGAACAGAAAAGCTGAGGAATGGGCTAGTCAAACACAGTGTTGGTCTGTTTATCTTTTAAATTGTTTTGCATGCAAAGAGAGGTGTTTAGATCTAATCTGTAAGCAAGAATTTTTAAAAGATTTGTGTGACATGTGGGGTGGGTTGTTGAATCATTCATCACCAGCTGGGATTGGACTGATTAGAATATTATGTTATAGTAAATTTGGAAGAATGAGAATAGCTGACTGTAAAGAAATTATAAACAATCTCTGTAATCTCTCGAGATCTTCAGATGATTGGCAGTACATGGGGATAGACTGTCTTGTTCTACTTCTCAAAGATCAAGAAACGAGGTACAAAGTTATTGAAATCGCCACCTTGTTTCTTGTAGATATAGTAGAGCTTAAAAGACTTGGCGAGAGAACAAATGTTGGTGAAGCAATTACAAAAGCACTTCTTTTAGACTACAAACAAAGCAATAAGTTGAATATAAAGAACAAAAATGTTCTAAAAATTCTCCAAGAAATAAGGGTTTTGAAGGTAGACAGAAAAAGAAGAGAGAAACTGATGTTGTCTGAAGAAAAAGCTGCAGAGAAAAGGGTTTTGGTTGGTTTAATAAAACAGCAAGCAAAAAAATTGTTTTGGCATGGCGATTTAGAAGCAGCCTTAGTGAAATACGATGAAGCATTAAAAACGTGCCCGTTAAGGTTACGGAAGGATAGAATGGCGATTCACAGTAACAAAGCTCAATGTCATCTGCTGTTAGGAGATGCAGATGCTGCTATAAGTGAGTCAACTCGAGCTCTTAGTTTGTCGAATCCAGCAAATTCTCACAGAAAAAGTCTTTGGAGAAGATCACAGGCGTATGACATTAAAGGGTTAGCTAAAGAGAGCTTGATGGACTGTATAGTGTTTGTTAATCTCTGCATAAACACCAAGCGTGTAAAATTAATCCCGTACTATGCAGCACGTATGATCAGCAAACAAATGGAAGCCACGTGGCTTTTTGCAGGTGCTAAGTCAAAGGCATTAAGTGGCGTGCAAGAAGAGGATGGAAATGACGAACACTCGCAGAAATATGAGGAAATTATGATGAGAATTATGATGGAGAAAAAGGGTATGATCAGTTGATTAAGTTAATTAATTAATCTTGATCTTCCTATCTTACATTTACTGAGCAAGTTTTTGTTTTTGAAACTCAGATTGGTTCTGTGAAATAATGTGGCCTGAATAATGTTTGATAAGTTTTCATTTGGAGTTTTTCAGGTCTGTCGACTATAAAGGAAGAATCATTCGCTGGAAAAGAAGGTAGCAAAAGAAAGGTGAATATGGCAAGAAAGGGAAGAACAGCTTTTGTGGCTGAATCAATGTGATGCAAAATTGGGTTATCTTGCTCGTCATAAATAGGTTAATTAGTGCAATTTTGTTTAGGTGGTGTCGTGGAATTGAAGTTTTTGTATTTTTGCCTATCATCATTTTGTGAATGGTAGAAGTTGGGATTTGGACATTGATGTTGATTTTACACTAAAGAGAAAAATGTTTATTTTTATTAATATGAAAAAAATCAATTCAAATTAAATATAGAGGTCGGATATATAAATACATATCAACTCACACACACGATTATTATGGAATAATTTCCCTTTAAAACTGAAAAATTACTACATAGACTTTATTCACCACGTCATTTGTGGCGTGATTGAGTCAATCACAGTCTAACACGTTATTAATGTGATTGCATTGTTGCAATTTCGTTTGTTATTTTTTTACACTTTTTAATATATAGTAATATTAGTATTATTATGATCCCATTATTTTAATAACGTATTATAATATGATTGGCTATGTTCACAGATAACGTGGTAGACTAAATCTATATAATAATTTTTTCTTCAATACTCTTTCTCATGCATAGGGTGACTGGGTGAAAAAAATCAATCCCCACATACATCTTATGCGGTTCGGGCTGAATTCAAACAATTTAAATTTTAGATTGCGTAAATGAATAAAATTCTCATATCATGCTAGATTTTATCTTAAAATTGATTGATATTATATTGAGAGATTCAATTGACATGTAAATCACACAAACAATGCGAGATAATCTCATTTTAACAATTTTTACTTTCATATCTCTTCAATTCTTGCAGTTCAGATGCATAAAAGCTAGCTTATTTAATAATTCATTTGATATTACATCATCAATTTTATAAAATTTAAAAAATAATAGTTAAATCAATTTTAAGTAACCTAAATATTACTAAATAAATTTGATCATATGATCAATTACACGCTATTAATAATTTTTTTATTATTTTTCTTTAGATAATTAATAAATATTTAAAGCATAATATCCACATCTTTTTAATTATGAAGTTCTATTATATATTTACATCACACGTTTGTTACATCAAATAATTTCTCTTTAAAAATTGATGTTCTTGCCATTTAGTCTGCATTCGGTTTTAATCAATTCCTCCATACACAGCAAGAGATATTAGCGGAGAAAGTGATTGCTATTCGTAAAATTACGCACTTCTCTTCTACTTGACCGTGTCTTCCATTTTGAAGATAATATTGGTATAGAAGTGGGTTGTCAATAGGCTCGTATGTTTAGAGGCCTAGCCCAATAAGATGCCCACCAAGTTTAATACATATACAGCATGTTACTTTTATGAACAAAGGCTCAACGCACCCCCTGAACTTGTGACACGGGATCATCTAATCTAATTTATATTTTTTTGAGCAATTTACCCCAAAACTCTTCATTTTTGGGTCAAATAACCCCATAATTTATATTTTTATTTTAAAAACAGATTTAGGATAATTGTATCGTAACAATTAGGAAAGTATCTAATTATTTTTTGCAGCCCTCACTTTCGATTTGTATTTTACGCGTTTTAAAAATACAATTATGGGTTACTTGACCCGAAAATGAAGAGTTTTGGGGTTAGTTGCTCAAAAAAGTATAAATTAGGTTAGATGATCCCGTGACACAAGTTTAGGGGGCGCGTTGACCCTTTATTCTTACTTTTATTATCTAAATAAATTGTTTCTGACAATTCAAAAAGGAAATAGGAATTCTCTCAAAATCAAATAAATTTGAGGGAATCCTGTTCACGATTTACACCGTTCATTATAAAATAAACTGGATAAATTAATAAATTTTAAAAATATAATTTTAATTAAATTAATTTACCCGTTCATATAGAAATATAAACGGTGTATATCGTGACATTATTCCCCAAATTTATTTTGAACTTAGAAAATCCCAATCCTTCAAAAACATTTCTATTTCCTTTTCTCCAATTTGAGAGTAACATGATACATTATAATATCATTTTCTATGATTTGAAAAGAAACAAATAATTTATCAATAAAGAAAAAAGATGCAGTGGATGCGATGGAGATGAGTCTTTTAAAAAGAGAGCGAAAAACAGATCACAAATATATAATGCAATGCAATAATGGTACAAGCCATGCACCCATTTCTTACCCAATCCATTCGTATGGTTGTTACTTGTTAGATGAATTCCAATAATTTTCAGAAATAATTATTTTAAACTCGTTTAGGTTACATCACCCGGCTGATTTGACCGGTTCATCTTCAAATCAAAGCTCAATTAAATTCAGTTTATTTTAAAACAAAACGTGGTTCTTTGAACCGAAATAATTATATAAACTGGAAAATCTCGTTAAATTATAAAATTGACTAATTTTTATAAATTTTGATCTAACTTCATCATAAAACTATAAAAATTATATAAAAGATTTATTTATATATTTTTATTATTATATATAAATATTTTTATTTTTATTCTATTCTATTAATTTCGTATAATTTGATTTAGATCTCAATATTTACATCCTTATAAAATAGAGAAAATAACACAATTAACCATAATATGACACTTCTTTTCACACAATACCATTTCTCTAATTTCTTTTCATCACTGCCATTTTCTATGATTTCTTTTCTATCACTGCCATTTTTTTACCGCGTGACTTTTTCTCTACCACGAACGACCATAGCAATTCTGACTCAAGACCAGCGGCAACCTCTTCCCTCTCCCGACCGACGGTGGCAACCGACTCTTCTTATTTTCGACCGGCGGCAGCAACCAGCAGATTCCAGCGAGACAGTTTTTCCTCCAACTGTGGCGTTAACCCAAAAGAACCCATGAATATAAATTTTGTGAATTTAAAATGGAATTTGTGGGTGTTATATAGAAGATGAGGTGTTGAGACCCATTTGTAGAAAATCAGTGTTTGTCCAGATAAAAATAATAATAATTGAGAGTAAGAAAAAAAAAATGTCATCCTTAAATGAATTTCTATGAGATTTAAATTGATTCGGTGGGTATTAGTGGTGCAAAACCTAAATTCTGAAGATGCCAACTGAACTCCATACAAACTATACTGCTAAACCTAAATATATGGCTCTTATTACTGTTTTGACATTGTACCCAGATACAGTCATGGTGAAAGAGACACAGATTATAAAATTTGAGGTTATAGCAAAAATGGGTTCAGTAGATTTTGAAATGAATGGTTTGTTTTGTTGTGGGCATGTGAAGATGGATCCACGTGTTATGGGTGCCTCAAGTTTAGATTGATTCTTTTTCTATTATTATTCAAATGGGAGATAGAGAGACAGAGTTCATGTTACCAATTTTAATTATTTTTGAGGGATGAATATAACATCAAATATAAATGATTTTATTACCTCGTGTGAAAGAGAAAAAAATAGGAACTCTTAAAAGATGTTATCTATTTATAAATAAATATATTTCTTTAAAATAAACTAAAAGTAGCAAAGAGGGTGATTACTTTTAAAATGTACTACAATTGCTTTACGGTTACACACGTGACTCGTAATATGATAAATATTATTACATATATTTTTATATATTCGTGATACATATTCAATACATATTTTATACATATTTGATACAATTTCGATACATATTCGACCATTCAAACTAATTTTTCTATTTTTTATCAATTTAATTAAATCAACCGACTAATTCGATTGGCTCGTTTTTATTTTTTAAAGTTTTATATTTAATTTATGTTTAAAAATCTGAAATAAGTTACTTTGTTTTTTAAATATAATTCAAATCTCGTAATTAAAAAATAGATACATCTGCGGTACATATTTGATACATTTTTGATACATATTTGATACATATTTGATACATCTGTGACACATATATGATACATATTTGATCGTCAAAGCCTTTTTTCCTTTTTTTGTACGTCTTCTTTTTAAGTAATATTGCATATATTTTTATACATGTTTAATACATCTATTATACATATTCGATCGTCAAAACCTTTTTTCCTTGTTTTTCTATACGTCTTCTTTTTAAGTAATATTGCATATATTTTTATATATGTTTAATACAACTCCGATACATATATGATACATATTTGATCGTCCAAACTTTTTTTCCTTATTTTTTGTACGTCTTCTTTTTAAGTAATATTGTATGTATTTTTATACATGTTTAATATATCTCTGGTATATATATGATACATATTCGATCGTCAAATTTTTTTTCCTTGTTCTTTTCGTACGTATTTTTTTAAAGTAATATTGCATGTATTTTTATATATGTTTGATACATAATAAATACATAGTTTGTAGTTAATAATTATACATGATCTAAATTATTTATACATGATAGATACATCTCTAATATATAATTATATATGATAAATAAATTATTTATGCATCACATCCATGTTCAGTATGTATCAATAATGTATCCTCTAGATAATTTATAAAATTACATTTTAAAAAATTATATCGTTTTTTATATATGTATATATGTATATTTTTAATATTTAATATATTTATATTTTTAAAATTAAATTTTAATATTTTTATATTAGATAAATATATAAATAAATTATTAATTTTATTAAAAAAAGAAAATTAAATCCAATGAAACTGAATTGGATACTGGATACATATTGAATTGGACCCAATTATGGGTTCAATTGAGTAATATGACGCGCAGGTCATTTCAGTTGGTACACCAGCTAGCTGGTGCATTTGGCAAAATGGTAGTGTTGAAATTTCTTTGAAATAGATGACATAGTTTGTAATAAATACTACAACAATGACATATTGTGAAAATGAAAGGCTTTTTATGGTAATTTTATGAATTTCTCTATAAAATATGTAGACATATCTGTTAGCTAATAGTTGGCTCCAAAATCAACTTGTTTCGCTTTTTTCTTTTAATTTAAAATATGACTCAAATAATTTGTGTAATCAAAAAATCCAACAAGTAAAATAAAAATTGCTTAAAAGTCATAAGACAAAAATTATATATACCATGAATTCAAATGTGGATTGCATTTATAAACCTTTAATACTATTTTTTATTCGAACTAAATAATCTTACAATAAATTTCAATCTTTAAATTTTAAAAGGTTGCATATTTTTTTTATCTGTTTCTCACTTCTTTTCTAAAAAAATTGACTAAAAGTACAATAAAATGTTAAAATTAGACCATCATTATAAAATTATAATAATCCGTAAAAATTTAGATTATTTTACTATTATACCTTAACAAAAAGCTTTGTTTGCCCTATAAAATAAAAAATCATGTGAATAATATGACAGTTATACCTTCAACGAGCATAAGAAAATTAATGATAACCCAAAAGCCAATCATTTTGGAAAAAACTTATAAAAATAATACACGCAACCAAAAATAGGCCAAATTTAACTTGTTACTTATTCAACCAAATCTTTTGAATCTTATTAAGACTGGCCACTCCTTCACTTATACACCGTCCATTTTTGGTTAATCTTTCTCCTGTTTATTTCGTCTTCTTCTCCGATCTGTCATTTCTGAACCATGAGCTGGTGGTGGGCTGGAGCTATTGGAGCTGCCAAGGTAAAATTAACTGCTGCGTTTTCTCTATGTTTATTAAAATAGGGTTTTACATTTGTTTACATTTTCTTTTTCACCGTCAGAAAAAATTGGAAGATGATGATGCGCCGCGAAGCTTCCAGAGCGTAGCCCTCGTGCTAGGCGTGACCGGAATTGTCGGCAACAGTTTAGCCGAAATCCTCCCTTTATCCGACACACCCGGCGGGCCATGGAAAGTCTACGGAGTAGCTCGACGTCCCCGGCCAAGCTGGAACGCCGATCATCCGGTGGAATACATCCAGTGTGACATCTCCGACACCGCCGAGACACAATCTAAGCTGTCTCTACTGACTGATATCACTCACATCTTTTACGTGACGTGGACTAACAGACCGTCTGAGGCTGAGAATTGCGAAATTAACGGCCTCATGTTGAGAAACATTCTCGAAGCTGTTATCCCTAACGCTCCGAATCTCCGTCACATCTGCCTCCAAACCGGGGCTAAGCATTACGTCGGGTCGTTTGAATCGATGGGTAAGATCGAGAGTCACGATCCGCCTTTCACGGAGGATATGCCGAGATTGAACTCACCCAATTTCTATTACAATATGGAAGATATTATGTTTGAGGAGGTGGCCAAAAAAGAAGGACTGACCTGGTCCATTCACAGACCGGATCAGATTTTCGGGTTTTCGCCGTACAGTATGATGAATATAATGGGTACTCTTTGTGTTTATGCTGCTATATGCAAACACCAAGGATTGCCGTTACTATTTCCTGGAGCTAAAGCAGCGTGGAATTCTTACTCAGTTGCTTCGGATGCTGACTTAGTTGCGGAGCATCAAATTTGGGCATCGGTGGATCCGCACGCCAAAAACGAAGCGTTTAACTGTAACAACGGAGATTTGTTCAAGTGGAAGCAGTTTTGGAAGGTTTTGGCGGAGCAATTTGAGATAGAGGAGTATGGGATTGAGGAGACAGAGCAAAAATTGAGTTTGGTGGAGATGATGAAAGGCAAAGAGGCAATTTGGGAGGAGATTGTGAGAGAGAATCAGTTGCAGGCTACTAAGTTGGATGAGGTGGCCAATTGGTGGTTTGCTGATATAATATTTGGCGGTGAAGCTGTGACGTCGAGTATGAATAAGAGTAAGGAACATGGGTTCTTGGGGTTTAGGAATTCCAAGAATTCTTTCATTTCTTGGATTGATAAAATGAAGGGTTATAAGATTGTGCCTTGAGTTGGATTGGGTTTGCTTCTTGAATTTGAATTTGTTGGTCTTTGTTGGGGAATAAATTGAACTTGGGAAAATTATGTGTCAAACAGATTGTATCAGTACAGAGTTTATGATTCTTTGTTTCTTCTTGTGGAGTTCTTTGTGTTGTCTGTGTGATTGTCATGTTTAAAGTAAAATTTCATGCATTGCGAGTTGCAATGTTCTTGTTTACTTTGAGTGCGGTTTGAACTATTAATCTACGGAATTGAATGTAACCATTTAGATTTTGGAAAAAACTTTTTAATCCCTAACTTTCCAGAAAATCTTTCATCAATGTTTGTGAATAATCAATTTTTTTCTCTATTTTCTCGACTTCTTCAATTCGTAGGAGCAAGAGAGATTGGGAAATAGAACTATCGGATTTGATTCTATTTTGCCTCCCTACCTAAGAAGCGGGAAGAATTTAGACTTTCCTAATAAAAAAGAGATGAACCTCTTGAAAACCCGATATATATTAGTCTACGAGTTCATGCCTCATGATGAAAATTTGTACACTGAGCATGAAAAAACATACTCCCTTCATCTTTATTTAGTTGTCCATTTAGCCAGATGAATTTAGCTATAATTTGTTGTTCATTTAGGATTTTAAGATAACATTAGCTATTATCTTTCAAATCTATCCCTTCCTAATAAATGACTCTGTAACTCAATTTGCAAAGCATTTAGGGATATATTAATATTTACTCTTATAATTTAAGACAAATTTTTTTTGTAATATGTATAATTTTAGCTAAATGGACAACTAAATAAAAACGGAGGGAGTATCAGCTTAGCATAATGTGCTAAGAAGATCAGCATTCTGTTTCCTTGAAACTGTATTTTTTCAAGTGGGCTTTAAAACAGAGTTGGGCTGCATTTAAGAACTTTCTGTTGAGTTGTATTTTGGAAGGTTACATCCTATATAGTTGGGCTTTTTATATAAAATACTGATTTTGGCAGCCCATTTACTTTTATACAGGACAAGTTAAATCTTTACTTTACCTACCTCATTTTCTTACTTTGATAACTTATACTTCAAATTTCTTTCTTTTATACGATTTTTCTTATTTCTCTCAATCATTCTTCTTCTCCACAATTTCTTTTAAGCTGTGAAAGAAAATTTTCACGATTTCTGCTCTTTCGCTTCCGCCGTTCCGCCTCCTCCGTTCCGCCGTTCTGCTTTCGCCGTTCTGCCTTCGTCGTTCCGCCTCCTCCGTTCCGCCGTTCTGCCTTCGCCGTTCCGCCTCCGCCGTTTCGCCTCCATCGTTCCGCCTTTGTCTCGCCGCGTCATCTTTTTTTTATCTTTTTAATTTTAGATCTGAAATTTTTTGTTCTTTTTTTTATTTTCAGATCTGTAATTTGTTTATCTTTTACTGTTGATTCACCATTAAACATGTATAAAGAGTATCTTTAAAGAATCTAATACTTATTTCATGTTATATAGAATAATTTTGTGATTTTATATAATAAAATTCTGTTATTTCTGCATTTTTTTGTGTTTTGTTGTATTTCTGCGTTTTTTTTATTCTGCAGAATGATTTGTTGATGATGATTGAGTGCTGAATTATTGTAATGTTACAGTGTTATTGATTTTATGTTGACTTTATGTTGATATTATGTTGATATCTAGTGATTCTTTTTAAGGTTAATTACATATAAAATCACCATCTTTACACGAATTTTCAAAAATAACACGACCTTTAAAACGTGTCAATTCAGGGCATCACCTTTCGTTTCTTTTCAAAAATAACATGAGCACGTTTTTAGGTAAAATTTTGCTGACTTGGACACCCAATGGGAGTGCCACGTGTCATGCCACGTCAGCAAAAACGCCACTAAAAATGTGTCCATGTTGTTTTTGAAAAGAAATGAAAGGTGGTGCCCTGAATTGCCACGTTTTAAAGGTCGTGTTATTTTTGCAATTTCGTGTAAAAGTGGTGATTTTATATGTAATTAACCCTTCTTTTTATTTTAACATTGACAAATAAGATAATATTGTCTGTGAAATAAACTTTCGTTAGATGAAATGAAACTGTATCATAACCGTCTTTATCGAAATTTAGTTAGGTATGAGAGATGGAACGCAAAATAGTTATACAAGTGATTTTGAAGAAATTGTACAGCTGCAAAGAGAATTGAGGAAAAAAAATATTTTGAAATAAATTTCTTTAATTTGTGAACTGTTGTGTTGGTGTATATTTAATATATTTTTATTTTTATATGTAAGAAAAATTTTATTTTTTCATTTGAATTATTGTTGTTGTTTTTTCATATTATTTTGATTACTTACTATGCTAATATCTTTATCTGATTCATTTATTTTAAACATTTTACCTTTATTGTTCTTTAGTAGAATTACTACTATCATATTAACAAATTATCAACATAATGTCAACATGATATCAACAATTAATGCTAATTTAGTTGTAAAATGAGAACATCGATTGATTTAAGCAAAAAACAATCAACATATTATCAAAAACATGTCAACAGGTCATCAATACAGCAATTTAACACTAACTTTACTTTTCTTTTAATGATTAAAAAATCAACATGTTATCAACAGTATATCAACAACATGTCAACACAAAATTGAAAATCAAAAAAAGTAGAAATACTTATCAACATAATGTCAACAATTAATCAACAACGAATCAACAATTAATGCTAATTTAGTCAAGATGTTTGTAAAATGAGAATATTGATTGATTTAAGTAAAAAACAATCAACATATTATTAAAAACATATCAATAGTTCATTAATACATCAATTTAAGACTAACTTTATTTTTCTTTCAATGATTGAAAAATCAACATGTTATCAACAACATGTCAACATAAAATTGAAAATCAAAAAAAGTTGAAATACATATCAACATAGTGTCAACAATAAATCAACAACGAATCAACATAAGGAATAAAATAAAACATAATAATGCTAACATATCCTTATCTAATATCATTTAAATTTTGTTTTTTTAGTTTATTTCACGCACAAAATTATCTAATTTGCTAATGTTTTTTTTTAGAATAAATTTTTTCAATGTTAAAATTAAGGAAATACCAACTGATTATCAACACAAAATCAACAACACTGTAATATTATAATATTTCAGCAATCACCCATCATCAATAAATCGAACTGCGGAATAAAAAAACACAGAAATACAACCAAACACAAAAAATGCAGAAATAATAAAAATTTATTCCATATAACCATAAATTTATATTACATAACATGAAATTAGCATTATATTCTTAAAATATAATCTCTATACATGTTTAATGGTGAAATAACAGTAAAAAATTGTAGATCTGAAAATAAAAAAGAAGAAGAAGAAGAACAATGAATAAATTATAGATCTGAAATCAAATAGATGACGACGATGAGCAGAGGAGATGATGGCGTTAACAAAGATGACAACAGAGGCGATGATGAGAACGATGACGGAGGAGCGGAGGAACAGAGGACGGCTCAGCAGAAGACGGCGAACGGTAAAAAAGAGAGGAAGATGAACTGAGAGGAAGAGAGAATTGAATGATGAGGAGAGAAAATAAATGAAATTATGATTTGTATACCGTTAGGGTTTAATATATAGAGTCCGTATAAAAGTAATAAAATAGGCCGCACATGGTAGTTTAGAAAAGACAAATTTAGACCCGTATAAAAGATAAGAAATTGGCAAAATAGGTTATTTGTGTAAAAAGCCCTATATAGTTCAATATTTGTCCAAAATGGGCCGCAGAACCAGCACAATCTTCTCCTTCTCGCTCTACTCAATTACTCAGGAAGCTCGCTTTAGAAAATGGTGCTTACTAATTTCAATGGCGTCGGCGTTGGATTTGGTGTGTCATTTGCATCAGATAGCTCCTCCTTCTCAAAGTATATTTTAATTGCTGTGTTTAACTTGTCCTCATCAATTAATATCTATTTTTCTATGATAATTTTGATTTAAGGTTTTGGCGTCGGCTGTGGCTTCGGTGTGGGATGGGGTTTTGGAGGTTTGCTATTTAAACTTTACCATTGACTCATTGAGTTATTTTGTCCTCTTTAAATAATTCAAAAAACAATCACTTGACTGGCCAATTTTAATGAATTAAATATCAAATATATGATTTTTATGCAGCTGATTCCAGTTAGTTTTTATTAAGGTTTTTTCTGTTAAATTTGAGGGTTTACAAGCAAATATGTAATTATACATGAACTTGCAATTAGTAAGAGATTAATGATCAACCTGCTTTGTTTAGGCTATTTTAAGTTTTCTGAGATGGTGAAAATAAACATATGATACAAGTTACAACCATTAAGCTATGTTGCACGGAAACTTCGAGAGTCATGTTTCGTTTTTGTTTATATAAATGTTACCACATATTTTGTCTTCATTTTTGAAATTTCTTTTGAATTTTTCACATTTCTGTTTGTGTATTATATAGCAGTTAAGTGTTAAGAAAGCTTATATTACAATTGACTCTTCATGTAAGTTTCCCCACGAGTGAATATGAATCCCCTCATTTCGCTACTCTTTATTGATCATATCATATGGTGCAGGAGTGCCTTTGAATGTGTTGGGTCTCGGTGCAGGTACACCAATTGTTCTCAAGTTAAACCTAGTTAAAATCTAACTGATAAATTTTAGTATCAGCTGACTTTGATGGGAACTATGTTTTTCTAATAGGAGGCGGATGCGGGGTTGGTCTAGGCCTTGGATGGGGATTTGGCAATGCATTTGGCAGCAAGTATAGATCATCTAGAGTCACATTCCAGGGCATAGAGTTTGATTCAAAGGAAGAAACTGCTGCCAGTGGCGTCGGCGAGTCTAAAGCTTTGTTAAAACCCGCCGGCAAATAGGTGGATCACAATAACACCTTTTGTACCTTCAGCTTTCACCGTTTCCTCAACAGACGAGGCTGTCTTTAGCAAATTACGGAGTTTGCAGATCTCTTGTCAACTCCGGTTGGTTCTTACTTCCATTATCTTATGAATATTGGATCGCTGGTGGATATCTGTTTCTCTCTGTTCTCATTGTGGCTTACTGTGATCATGTAGTAGTGATGCAATTAAAAAACTTGGTCTATTTAGACAAAATGTGTTGATGTTTATAAAAATAACACATTTACTCTCAATATTTAATGTAGTACTATGACAAAAAAAACAATTTTTTTAATGTAAAAGTACCTTTTTCTTTTTATATATTCTACGTTAATTAAAACTCAAAACGAAATAATGAGCTGAGCATAAACATCTTAAAACTTGCCCGAGTTCAGTTCAATTACAGCCCTGAATCAAGTGATGCCCTGTTCTTTATGCAAGTTTGATGTTTCATGTTAATATTCAAATAGAATGACTTCCGGGTCTGACAGTGATAAAGATAAAAACTTGGAACGTATGGATAGCCAAATCTATAAAATGGGAGAAAATAAAATTAAGAAAGCAGCTACAGCGCTACACAATTGTATTTGTACAAAGGTATATAGCAGGATCCAATGAGATACAAGAACTGTTCTTTGCCAACTTTCTCTGCCATCGGCTCTTAGAATTATACACACATTGCCCTTCATCAGAGAAATCAAAATTTGAAGGTTGAAAAATATGAGAATTCCAAGAGCAGAGCATGTCTCCTTATAACCTGCAATTCTGCTAATGGAACATTCCTTGCCATCTCATATTGCCACTGGATGATGATCTTACAGTGCCCGGAATGCGACTACTGCTGCAGAGAGAACCCACAAAAATCAGAATCATAACATTAAACTCCCCCATGCATAATAGGTCCCAAAACAGAAAGATTATTACTTTAACTTCCAAAACTAATCTGTCTTTAGTTTTCTAGGAATGTTCCAGCCTAGTGAGCAAACTAATTTGCACAAATATCAGTTGTAGACAATCACAGCATATTTCAGCATTCTACACCACACAATGTAATTGCACAACACAAATACATGTCAACAATCTTTAATTGTTTTTATAGAATCACATTAAACAGTTCGTCATAAATTGGTAAAGGGTTCCTCCCAACTTATAGCTTTTGTTGCATCTTCCAATTTGCTTCTCGATAAACAATCGAAATTGCAAAGAACAAGACAATAACAAGAACTGGTTAATGGACACATGCATGACGAAATGCATCTATTAAACTGTTATGACATTAATTTCAAGCATCTCTTCTCAAAGCTTATGGGTTATACACACAAACTATTTCTTAATCAAGTAAAAAGAAATTAGAACAATTTATCATATTAAGGTGTTTTCACCTACAAGTAGAAACATTTAAGGCCAAAATAACATCACATTGATCCAAGTGGTAACTTTTTGTACCAATCTTGGAAGTAATGATTATTATGCCCAATCTCAGTCAAGTGCATTTGAAGCAATCATAAGTGGCACTCAATCATATGATAATGTAAACCATGATATACTTCAAAACAAACAGAAAAAAATTTCAAAAGCGACCTACTAATTCTCAGATGGTGACAGGCCGCCGTTGATTTCTTAATTCTACAAACAATTGAGATACCAGAAGGAACAATGAGGCATAGCTTTCAAGCCAATTGTGAAACACGGTCAACCATATGATTTACAAATTAAAGCTTTAGTAAATTAAACGGAATAAGTTGCAGTTCAAAAATACAGTGTGATACTAATCATAAAAAAGCTCTGAACAAAAAGCCAAAAAAAAATGCTAACTGGAGGTATTCTGAACAAGTAGAAAGAAGGAAATATGTCCCACCATGGAAATAGAAGACATGATTTCATCTGTTAGATAAACGTCTAAGTGCCCAATTACTTGGCATATTCTCTCTGTGCCGTATTCTATCTATTCTTTCCAAATCATTAGCAGCAGAGCCAAATTATTAAAAGCAAAAACGGATTATGTGTTCTTTACACTAGCTAATTATGGTACATGTCCAGGCAGTATCAGAATTATAAA
This sequence comes from Mercurialis annua, assembly GCF_937616625.2. Taxonomy (NCBI): domain Eukaryota; kingdom Viridiplantae; phylum Streptophyta; class Magnoliopsida; order Malpighiales; family Euphorbiaceae; genus Mercurialis; species Mercurialis annua. The sequence goes on from NC_065570.1 coordinate 71,572,280, forward strand.
TTGTAGATGCCACCACCTATTTCATTTCTAAGCCATCTTAAGGTTCCAAATCTAATCATGTCAGGCTACAAAAAAAGTATGGGCTCAGTCCTTATGGAGATTGTCAAGATTTTATGTATAGCTACTAGATCAATAATCGATTCAATTATTAACCATGCCACTCTAGTAATGAACACCCCACATATGCAGGAAAATAACATAATCACTAAGAGAAAGAAAAGTAAATATGTACTGGATCTCAATGTCTCTCTCACCAATTAAGCAAAGGAGAAGTACGATCCAAATAACCACTTGAAAAGAACGACCGTACTGCATCTGATACTGAGACCGCTGAAGCTGCCTCTGAATCACTCCATACCAGCCATAAAGTTGCTTGTCATAGCATTCATCACAGCCCTCCAGGCAGCTCTTACTCTTTTCATAACATGCGTGAATACCCTGAAATTAACAAGTGACAAGAAAAACTTGCAAGATTTAGCAAGTAATGAAAAAGCGGAAGCAATTCGTAAAATAAAATACACAAGTCAGAGAAACTTGCCTTGGTCAACTGCGGAGAGCGCAAGAGTGCAATGTCAGAATCTTGACTAATATCCATCGCCTTCAATTTTCTAACACCATTCTTTGGCCACTTGAATTTTGGTGCATACTCCATGGAACTTAAAAATCCTGAGAAACTTGGTACCTTTCTTGGGGGTTGCAGGGGCTGAGCATTAGAATCATCTGGAATACAGCTAACTTCAGCAATTGCAATCTTCCAGGATCCAATGTCAGCACTAGCACTGGCTGTCCTCCTATGCCCGTGAGGCTTCTCAACAGCGTGATTCAAGGTCTTCAAAAAGTCAGCAGTCGTTTCTTTACTCATCCTTTCTTCTTGGCTATGATTTTTGGTATTACTACTATTAACTCCAAATACCGATGACCCGGACAAAAACAACGCAAGTTCATTACTCTCGCCTTCATCTAATCGCACCCAAGGGGACATCGGCGATTTCCCCTCTGAAATCGAACATTCCTGCAACGAGAGTTCAATTTTTGAAATTTGATCCTCAATTGCAATGATAAATTCATGATGTCTATCTCTTGCATCCTCACTGGAGTTTTTAACGTAAGTCGAGCCGACAGCACGTTGAAACTCATCTAACTGCATTACCAATCATAAATTATATTAACATCAACCATTACCCACAATATCATATAAAAAAAGATATATTCAGTAAATGCACCTGCCATTTGGTGGTGCCAAGCGCAGTACATAGGTCACGGCGGAGTTCATCAGAGTTCCACATACTAGAATCCTCTCTCTTTGAATGCAGCCATGTTCTAAATGTAGATTCCATCCTTCAAGTTTTCAGATATTCTATTATACCCTCAATTATGTGTTTAACATTTCAGAAATTATTTATTAAAATGAAGAATTGTATATAAATAATTACAGAAAGAAAAAGAAAAAGAAATACCTGTCGGCTGATTCTTGAACTTCCTCCGCCGCAGAGAAGAAAGGATCTCTCTCCCACCGATCGAAACTCGACGCCATTAATAATAATAATAACAATACAACAAGAACAAGAACAAGCAACTCAAATTTACGATTATGATTACGCAAATTAATATTTCACCAAATTAATTAATGAAAAACAAAATTAATGCTGTAAATTATGTGCCGTGAATCTTGAATATAATCTTTGTTATAAATTGTAACAAAAACTGCAGATCAATTTAAGAAAATCTCTGATAAAAAAAAATTCAAGAAAATCTAGAGATCGTTAATGTAAAATCGAGAGGGAGAAAAAGAAGCTTTATTTAGGTGGCTCTAAATTGAAAAACTAGATATGCGTAATTAATTAAAGATAAAGTAAAAAAGCAGCGCGTGTGATTCAATAATAATTGAAAAGGCGTGTGTCTAACAAGAAGGTGTCACAGCAGCCGCATAATGTTTAATAATCCACCGGGTTGAATCGTCTAGAACGGTGGCGTTTCAACGCGGATAATTACTTCTTTTGTTTTGTCTCATTTAGATTAGAAATTCAGTCAAAGCTAGTATAATTTTAATTTGTTACTTTAGTTTTTGAGAAATGTTGGTTTATTTTTAATTGAGAATGGAAATTTAATCTAAAATTTTTAGATCTAATTATGATTTTTCACCATTTAAATTATTATTCTATTGAAAAGGAGATCTATAATGTATGAGAATAAGTATTGCATTTAAATAAGCTATTTCCTTTTTCTTTCTTGTATTAAGAAATACACGTAATATGATTGCACTAAATTTTACCATTCGAATCCATGAATTTAACAAAATTAATAAATTTAAAATTTATCAAATATAAAATTGATGAATTTACAAATTCTATTGTTTAAAAAATACTCAAAATCAATATATTTATAAAAATATTTTTAAATTAATTTTTTTTATAATAATCCATCATGTTGTTTAAATCATAAATTCTGTAAAATTCATGGATTTTGATCAGGTGAATTACCTCAATCCAATCGGTGCTATTAATGTTTTTCATACAAATTCCATAAATATACCATTATGTTTATATAAAATTCTAAATTCTAATCTTGATGTAAATTTCAAAACATTTTTTAGTCTTTAATTTGCATGAATTTATTAGTTTTACTTTATACCATTAAATTATAAAATTTAATATTCAGCTAAATAAAAGTGGAGTCATTTGAGAAAGAAAAAAAAGGATTGTTTTACAAAGACAAAAAGACTCGTAGGTGAAAAGTAAATTTGTATCTATCTTTGGGTGAAAATGAAATGATCTCCAATTTCTCCAATGGAATTTTACACTGCGAGTGAACAGCAGGGTTTCACTATTCAAACCGCAGCCATGAAAGACAACAGCCAACTGCTATGCGAGGCATCAAAAAACGGTGACGTGAACGAAGCTAAATCTCTTATAAGCTCCGGAGCCGATGTTTCCTTCTTCGATACCGATGGCTTCACTCCGCTGATGCACGCCGCCAAGCACGGCCACACCGCCGTCGTCAAAGCGCTTCTCGAAGCCGGTGCTCCCTGGAACGCGTTATCTCCTTGTAATATCTCCTCCGGAGATTTAGCCATGGAGGAAGGTCACCAAGAAGCCTTCGAAGTTCTACTTAATGCTGGTACTCTATTAACTATTGCATATTTTGAATATAAACAGTAATATCTTGCCAAACGAGTTATTAAAATAGTCTGATTGTATCTGTTTTTCTTGTTAGGAGTTCAATCTGAGTTAATACTAGGAACAATCGCGAGGAAAGGTGGTAAAAAAGAGGAGTCTGATATAGATTATCTAGAAGATAGAGTTAGTTTCAGCGAGGATAAGCTGATGGATGCTGAGAGCAAGGCGGTGATGATGGCTTGGGAGAAACCGTTAATGGAGGCACATGCTAAGGCTGTTTGCTCTGCAGGTGGTCATGTGCTAAATATTGGATTTGGAATGGGGCTAGTTGATTCTGCTATTCAGCAGTATAGTCCCGTTAACCATACCATTGTTGAGGCGCATCCGGAGGTCTATGAACGTATGATTCGCGATGGTTGGGGTGACAAGGATAATGTTAACATTGTGTTTGGTCGGTGGCAGGATGTTCTTCCTCAACTTAGAACATATGATGGTAATTTTAGATTTTTTTGGTATATGAAAAATGTATGCATTTAAAATTTGTTTAATAGATATCTCAGTTTGTGTGTTTGAATTTCTGTGTCGGAATTTCTGGCACCTAAACTGTATGGAAAGTCTGAAGATGCAAGAACTGAATTCTATATTTAGTCAGTTATTATGTTTAGAAAGGTATTTGCTGTGAGGATTCAGTCCTTCAACTTTACAATAGCAAAGTATCTTGAAAAAGAAAAAACGTGATATTGTTGAAACTTCTTGCACGTGATTTGTTCCTAACAGTGTCTGTGTGAATCACTTAACAGTGTATGCTCATTAGTCATTATACGAGTGGCGTTGGCTGCAAAGCAAACTAGTTTTCAAGATATGTTAAAAAAGTGATACTGATTTTATCTCTGAGCAATATCAACTTTACGCATCATTTGACTTCAATCTCTATCAAATTCCTAAATTTAAAAACATTACCTTTATTTTTCAACTTTTCATATATGAAGCAAAAGATGATGAATTTTTGAAATGGTGCGTTATATCTGGATTTGCTCTGCTGAGGAAGAATACAATTTAGAATGGTCTTACACTGCTACTCCTGTTGCTATGTTTACCTTCCAGTCAGCTTTATGTAATATTGTCTTGAATGCTTGGCACTGCATCAATATTGTAGCACCTTGTTTGTACCTTTAACATTATAAGGCAACAACTTTTCAAATGTTAATTGGCTTCTCTTTACTTTTAAAATGAATAATGAGAGTGCTCCAGCAAGACTTGTTCTCCGGCTTGCTTGCATATCAATTATTTTACATAATAACTCATCCAAGTTCTGGGAAAAACATTTCAGGTATTTTCTTTGACACTTATGGGGAGTATTATGAGGATTTGAGAGAGTTCCACCAGCATCTTCCTGTATTATTGAAGCCTGGAGGAATTTACTCATTCTTCAACGGACTTTGCGGAGGTAATGCATTTTTCCATGTTGTTTACTGTAATCTCGTTTCTCTAGAGCTGGAGAATTTGGGCTACTCCACACAGTTAATTCCTTTGCCTGTTAAGGATTGTTTAGGGACAGAAGTTTGGGAAGGTGTAAAACACAAGTATTGGCAGCTTGATACATATTACCTTCCGGTCTGTCAGTCTATTCAAGACTCTGAATGATATTCTAAATCTTGCCATTAATTTTCTCCTTTATTCAACATTAGTAAGGCTTTTGGCTATAGTTGGTAGTTTAGTTAGTGAAACTTTTGTTATAGACTGGCGTGCCATGTATGAGGATCTTCCAAATAAATTGAGCTTGTAATTGTTGTCTTTCTACTGCTATAGATATGACTAGTTTGAGCCGTTACATATGGTAGTATTGATATTTTCTGTTGATAAGAATGAATCTGACCACACCCCATTTGCCATGATTTAGTATTCATTTCATGAATTCTGTTCAAAACTGCAAGTATGCCATAAGAAGGACAAATGAGAATATGTTTTCCGCTACTTCTGAACGACAAGGTGCTAAACTTTATAGGCATAAGAAGGACAAGTTTGTGCCTACACAGTTCATAACAACTATTTAACGTGCAGCCTACCCGTTTTAGATGCATATAAATTATAAGCTTTGTTGATTAGTATTTCTCCATGAAGCTGCATTTTATTTGATATACTACCAATATGGGAATCGATTAAGGTAGTAACTCTGGAAAATACTGGTTATCTTTAGATTCTTCATGGTTTTCTTAAAAGGAAAAAAAATAAACATATAAAGGAAAAAAGAGAACAATCCTTCACGTGAACCGAATAAGAAAGGAAAACAAATTTAATCTGTTTAGTTTAAGAGTAGGAGTTGAAATTGAACTCCCCTTGTTGGCAAACGAGCCTTTGTTTGCGTGCAAATGCAAACTTATAATACAGGGTTGTCAATTGTGGCATCAATTGTTGCAAACAACTGGATTGGACTACTAAATAAACAGAACCACAGAAGTCTTTTATCCATAAGCTGTAACATGTGCTTTTTTTTGTTTCAAGTGTACAGAGAAGCATGCCCTGAACTGGAATGAATCTTTTTAAAGCATAATGGTTTCTAATAAATCAACTCGTAAAGATAAGTCATATTAGTTGTGTTGGCAATACAATCACTGTATTTAGATGGTGATTCCAGAGAAGGTATAAATTAGAATCTTTACAGAATACAACTGTACACGAATTTAATAAGCATGAGATACGACTAGAAATTATATTAAGTTCAGATACATGTCTGTGCTTTCTGTGCTTGGTTTTCTGTACAGTTACTTTTTCATTTCATTTTTTTGACCTGAGATCATCTGAGAGAGAAATTACAAGCACAACAACTGGCTCTTGTAACTCAGTTGTTAGAACTATCGGAATGGAAAAGTAGAAGACATTCATTATACATAGATTCAGGCACTGCAGGTACTGTAACTAATAGTCATTCATCCAGCCTTTTTAGATTTTATGTCCAGCTGAAAGCTATTGGACTGCTGACCACATGCTTTCCACTTGACCATTCCAGACGAGCAAAGTTGGTTGTACCAGATGGCATCGAAGTAGTAGTGAATGTCACTGTGTAGCTCTTTTTCTCATTTACTTTGCTGAAATTGAGTGTTGCTGGCTCGACTGAGATCTTCACTGATGGAGTCTCAGTAGACACCGAGACCTTGTATGTTGAAGGAGTTCCCACATTGGTCAGAGTTCTGGTGTATTTGACAGTGCTTGTTACCCCAGAACCACCTCCTTTTCCTGAAGCAGTTTCAAAGGGAACAGAGAAAGACGGGTAATTGAGATCACTCAGACTGTATTTCTTGCTTTTGTCGCATGTAAAATCTCTGTTTGTGGCTGCCTTTATTTGGATGGCACTGTAGTTTAATGCACAGAGGAAAGCTAGGTAGTCTTCTACTGTGGTATCATAGACAAGGCCAGGATCGAGGGCTGCTACTGGATTTACATGTCCAGCACCATAGTCAAATGGTGTTGCAGGTTGCCCCGTAGATATATCCAGTATGGTTTTACCATCTCTGTATGCTGTGTAGGCTGTGGTCATGAGGGCAGACCTAATGGCTGCAGGGCTCCAATCTTGGTGAGCAGCCTTGATGAGTGCAGCTAACCCACTAACATGTGGACAGGACATAGATGTACCAGAAATGATATTGAAGTTGACCCGCCTTTTGTCATCCTTTAGCCCAGTTGGAGCAGCTGCACCAGTCCAACCGGCTAGAATATTAACCCCTGGAGCTATTATGTCTGGCTTTAGTATCGCCGGGGTGATCGGATTGGGGCCTCTGGAACTAAATGCTGCCACTACCGGTGAAGGTTGAACTCCTAGATGTGTGCCTCCAAATGCAATTGCGGCTGTTGGTCTGGGATCAGAAGAGGCATATCTCTTGATGGCATCTCCACTAGTTTGGCCTACAGCAGCTGTTGGCAGGAGATGCGCATCTGCAACTAGCTCGTCACCGTACAACTCTGTGTTTGCTAAAATCATACCTATCCCGCCGACACTTTTCACTTCCAAGCCCTTCTGTGCCCTGCTGTTTCCACCTCGATCACATATCACGATCTTCCCGGCAACTTTTGTAGGAATTAAAGTACCTGTCATGCAAAGATAACCACTCGTTGCATTACTTACATTACCTGCATAAACCAGTGGCACCAAAGAATCAGATAATGGCTTTCCACTGTAAAGCGAAGCGCCTGAGAAACTTTTCCCTTTTCCAAGTCTTACATAAGCTGGAAAATCTCGGTCCAGTGTTCCAGCACCTACAGTAGTTATCCAAGGAGCAATATTGGACAAGCTGCCCTGACTCGGTCCACCATTTCCTGCAGAACATGATACCAAAATTCCTTGTGCTGTTGCTGTAAAAGCTCCAATGGCAACAGTATCTCTGTAATATTCTGAGAGGCCTCCACCGATTGACATAGACATGACATTCACACCGTCTTCGACAGCCTTATCCATGGCGGCTATAATATCTGAGCCAAAACACCCACCAAGCCAGCAGACCTTGTAAGCTGCTACCCGAGCTTGTGTAGCCATCCCACGTGCTACCCCATTAGCAAAACCGAATAGGCTAGCTCCTGAGACAGCTGATCCAGCTGCTGTAGTTGAAGTGTGAGTTCCATGGCCATCATCGTCTCTGGGGGACTTTGATTCCAGAGACTCGTCAACAGGTCCTATTGCTGCTTCATACCCTTTTGAGAAGAATCTTGCTCCAATCAGTTTGCGGTTACAGCTCGACGAATTAAAGTTCTTGCCTGTCTCGCACTCACCTTTCCAGGTGCTCGGGATGGGGCCAAGACCTGTATCATCAAAGCTTTTTATCTCTGGCCAGACTCCAGTGTCTATCACTCCAATAATCACCTCACTAACTGAGTCTGATGCAGGGAGTAAAGCATCGGTTTTTCCTAATCCAAGAAACTCTGGAGTTCGAGTAGTGTGCAGCTCGTATATTATTTCAGGCAACACAGAGACGATTCCTTCTTGTTTTTCCAGTAATTCAGCTTCTGCAGGTGTGAGTCTTGTAGAGAAGCCGTGGATAACATTGGTGTAAGCGTAAATAACACCAGCAGATTCCGATACCGATTTTAAAGTTGAATCGAACCATTGGAGGTGATCGTCAAAACTTGATGGCATATAGGATTTATCCAGATGAATTATGTAAGTCTTCTCGGCTTGCAAGTTCGTCACTTCTGCTACCGCATACATGTAACACAAGCTCACAACAGCCGCTTTCAGCAGTTGGAGCCTGAAATTCAGTACCTTCATCTTTACACTCCGGTTTCGGTTAACTTCAGTTGGAAATTTCAGGCAAGTTACTGATATCAATAATTTAAGTTGGAGAAAGGGAAATGCAGAGAGAATGAAAAGAGTATTTAGATGGTAGCAGAAGAGAGATTCTCTTGGATTTTAGCCGAGTCATAGGCTCCTTATATAATGCAGATTATGCAGGTCATGGTGGGCACTTGGTGGAAATACTATTATATGATGATGCATGGTGACACCAGGTTTGACTCATACGGAACCTTGTCCACTATAAGTCTGAAAAAGATTGACAAGATACTGTATGTCCTATTATAATTATTTGTATTTGATTGCTCCAATTATTTTACTCTTGGCTTTCCAAAATTCACTATAGTTTTCATTGCTAGAGATAGTACTATTATGGGAGGTGGATTATTTATTTGACATCCATAATTTTTAGAACAAGGTTTGTGTGAGTAAAAGCATTTGTATGAAAATGACTGCTTCAAACTAAGGTTTGCATTTAATACTATAAGTTATGTTTTACTGGTGGCTATAACACTCTTGAATCGGTCGGAAATTACTGACCAGTGAGATGGAGCTAAAAGGGTAGGCAAGATTTTGCCAAATACGCCATTTTAGAAATTAAAGTTTCCTGGTCATCTTCCAAATACGAGCTAATGCTCTTGGTTTGGTCGTATCTTTCATTTTTCTAACTGCATCTTTGCTTACCAATCAGCATAAATTGCTTCTTTTTGGCAGTTATTATTTCCCGTCCTTACTTTTTTTCTTTAGCAAAATCAATATTATTGAACAATTTTATAGATAAAGCTTTTGGGTTGGGAGGGGATCATTCTTCAATTTTCTTTCATTACATGGTCGGATTATTTATTCTATATATTTTTTTATTATAACAATGGGAGGGGGGATTCGAATCTGGAACTCTCATGACGACTTATAATAGACTAACTATGTAGGGACTAAATGAAAATCCATTAAATGGTATAAATTTTATTTTTAAAAACTAAAGATTATGGGTTAGCTTGGAGGGTGGGAAATGGCAAGTCTATAGATGTGAAAGGTGACAAATGGATCACTTCGTCAAACTATATGAAACCGATTGGCTGTCTGAATGTGCAGGACGGAAGTCGTGTTAGCGAGTTTATTGATGAAAATCTAGCGAAGTGGGATGTAGAGAAACTTCAGATAGCATTTTCGCCAAACGAAGTTGACTGTATCCTTCAAATTCCTATTAGTCAGAGGCTGCCACCAGATAAACTGTTTTGGGTCCCCAATAAAAACGGTAATTATTCAGTTAAATCTGGATATTATCAAGCTCGTAACATTGTGGAGAGGGATAGAGCAACATCGTCAGGTATGTCAATGATGCGGGATTTTTGGAAACAAATTTGGCGATGTAAGGTCCAACCGAAGATCAAGCATTTCCTGTGGCGAATTGGGCATGATTCACTGCCATGCAACGCTAATCTGGTAAAGAGAATGCAGTTTATGAATGAGCTTTGTCCCAGATGTGGTTTGAAGGAGGAATCAGCTCTGCATGCGCTCAAAGACTGCGACGAGGTTCGTGGGATTTGGCTCTCTTCGCCGTTATGCTTGCGAGTCGATAATATTCCCAGCACTACTGTGGTTGAGTGGTTAAGGTTGATGACCAGGTCTCTAAAGACGGAGGACCTTCAATTATTTATTATGTCGCTGTGGACGATCTGGATCGACAGGAATAACATTGTTTTCGGTAATAACAGGCTGCCTCCACATCTTTTGTTTAGCAACATTCATTCACTGATTCCAGGTGCAGACAAGGATTCCCAGGAGGCTTTGTTAGATGAAGTTTCTGCTGTGCAGACGTGGCAACCCCCTCCAACCTCAGCTATCAAAGTGAATACGGACGCAGCAGTGTCGACAGAGAGGAAAAGATCGGTTGCTGGGGCCGTGTGCAGAGATAGTTCAGGAAGGGTGATAAAGGGTGGTGTTTGCGTGTTGAATGGAGTTGTAGATAGTGAACTTGCAGAGGCTTTGGCTGTTCAGTTTGGCATGAAGTTAGCCTCTGAGGTTGGGTGTTCAGAGTTGATTGTGGAGTCTGATTCACTGGGAGTTATTCAAAGGCTTCACAACCCGCTAAATGCTATCGATCATATTCAACTTATTATAGAGGATTGCCTCGCTATCCCGTTAAACTCGTCAGTTCGTTTTCAGCATGTTAGAAGACATTGTAATCACATTGCTCATACCATCGCCAAATGGGGTATGTTCATTGGTCGAGATTATTCGTTTGACGGTGATTTGCCTTACCCGATCAACGAACTTTTTGTTAATCCGCTTTAGTTAATAAAGAGCAATCTTTCTCTCAAAAAAAAAAAAAAAAACTAAAGATTATAAAACAAATTAACTTTTGTATCAAAATATTATTTAAATAATAATTTTTTAATATAAAAATTGATTCCATAATAAAAAGAGGGATTGTTCCTACTAATAAATTATATCAAAAGAAACTAATAAATATTGAATATTACCGACTAGGAGAAATTTGTTTATTACTTATTTACACATTTGAATAGTAATATTACAAGATTGTCATCATTTTAATGATGTGTCATTATGTGATAGGCTTAGTGCACGGATGACGTGCAGGACTGAGTCTATCTAAAAATTTCTCTACCCACCAGTTATATCTCAAATGATATAAACGCTTAGCATGAAACTACTAAAACTGTAGGTTCAATTTTTCTTACAAACACTTTTCCTTTCCTAATTATAAAAAAGAAGTTGAATATTAATACCATGTTATATTTTTATAGGTAACTTCAATATATTCTTTGAAAAATGAAAATTGATTGCTGTTAATGTATATTTAACCAAAAAAGTTGGATATGCTTTGCAAGACTTGAGCTCATACGATTCCTAGTGGAAGTAAACGTTGGATATCATCAACTCATAAATATAATTAAAATCTGATTAATATTATATAATATCTCTTATTATATGGGTAATGAATTTTTGCCTAACCTTCCATTACTAACCGAAAAAATCATTTGCTAAAGTGTAGTGGAAACATTACTAATAATCTAACTCACGAAGATTGTAAAAACCAAATAGATATTGAAGCCATGATTCATTCCGATTACATTCTTAATAGGAAATTATGAGTTGAGAATTTTAGTGGGTTATGAGGTAGTGGTGGTGATGATGATTCAGAATTTAGGCAACTTTATATTATGGATTAGCGACTAGTCAGCATGGCAGGGCTATGCATCGGTCGATTCAGTTCAATTTGATTTAGAATCGGCCGAAATCGACTCACCAAAATTTGTTAAATTTTAAACCGAATCGTACCAAACTATGAATTTTGATTAGATTATGCTAAATCGAAAAGCTTGGTTCCGGTTAAAACCCAAATTTTTTTATTATCATTTTATCTTAAAATTAGTTTAGACATTAAAAAAAATAGTATTAATTTTTCATATATGTTTATTATTATATTTATATATTATATGAAATTTATAAAGAATACAGATTAAAAATACAGATATGTGTATACACATTAACTTTTTCATATTTTGATTCGGTTTTTCAGTTATTTCCTGGACACCGAATGCTGAACTTTTTTACATTGTCATACCAAATTAAATCGTATTAATTAAATTATCAAATCATAGTTACAATTTCAATTTGATTTAGTTCGGCTTTACGATACGGTTCGATTTTTACACCAACGAGTGCCAAGGCACAACTGTGGAATCAGTATTAAAGTAGCTTAAAATTATGAGACAGTAATAAAAAAGATAAAAGAAGAAAGAGGCCTTTTGATGATTAAGTAATTGAAATAATAGCGACCTTTAATAATACTATAATAGTGTCTTTTAATAATTAGCTGGAATGCGCCCCACCGCCCAATAATTGCTTGTACTACTGCCATTTTTCAATAAACGATAAGCAATAGTGAAATCATAGTCAAGACATGCATATGTAGGATTTTGTTGTTATAGAAAGCCAAGGATTCACCAATCTTACTTTGGATCCATTATCATCTCAAGTCGAAGATTTCAAGTTTCAATACCTTTGATTGATTAAAAGTTTTGAAGAGATATTATAGTTTTGAAATTGTTTTCTTTTTCTAACAATTAAATAGTCTTCTATTAAAATTACAAATGTAAAAATTTAAAAAGATTATAAAATAAAATTGATTGGTTGATGTTTCAAAATGGAATCTTGGTTGATTGGAGCTATATAAAGCGATACCCAAGACTCCCATTAACAAAAAAACGGGACCTCTTTCTAATAATCTGACATAGAACAAGATGTAAAATGATTACTTTATAAAATAAAAACAAAATTATATAACTGCTCTATGTTAATAAGATCCAATTCTTCTCTGTCTAACAAAAAACTCACTAAATCTTCATAAAAAAACAGACAAACAAACCGTTCATATAGAAAGGATAACAAAACTTTTATAAAGAAAGACAATTGCTATAATAAAGATATAAAAAAAAAATTAATATAACCTATAAACGATTTTATCTTCACTCTTTTAATTGTAGCCATTTGTTTAAATTGAAAGAAAAATGATTTAAATATATCCTTTAAGTTTGAAATTGTTGATAGTAAAAAAGGCAAATTGGAGCAACATGAATGAAATATTTAAATTTTTCTCACTTTAATTTGAACAATGGCTACAATTGAAACTAAAAGTAGAGGAGTAGACTAAAATTGACGAATTTGAAAGTTCAATCATTAACAATAAATTTTTTGAAAAGATGGACTAATTAAGCCTGTTTCTAAATAAAAAAAAAATAAACAAAGTTAGTTTAAAGGACTGATTTGGATCGATTTTATAATTCTAAAAGCGGAATTAAACCGAGTTAACATTTAGATATATAAATATGTTTTATGAAATTTTAAGAGTGTATTTGCACTTTTTATTTATAGGCGTATTTACATCGTCTAATTTAAAATTAAAATTATTTTAAATTTAATTAGTAATTAATTTATTGAAATAAAAAAAAGAACAATTAATTATTTTAAATATAATGAATTGTTAATATTATTGTTGGAATGTGATTAATAATTAATTATTTCAAATATAGTGAATAGTTATAATCGGATTAGACGGGATACAAATAAAATTAAACCTAAAAATTAAATATATGAAAGGAATATGAAGATTGGACCATGTGATAATGAAGATACTTCTTTTTCATGTTGGTACCTTATCAATTTTAGTAGTCTATTAATTCAAGTTGGCAAACTCTATAACCAAAACGAAATAAAGACGAAATGGGTGAAAAAAGAAGAAGAAAATGGTCGGCCATGATGTTAGGGGTTATTTTAGAATATCCTACTTTTAAAAAGTATTTATTACATTTTTTTTTACGTTGTTTTGCTAATTCCATTTGATACCCAATTTTTCATTTTTTTTTTAATTTATGTCTTGTTTGAGACATTGCTTTATTCTTATAAATACCATATAAACATCATAAATATACCATAAAAAAGACTATAAAAAATGGCTTAAGGTCTGAAAAACTACCGACCTTTCATTTTTTTTCAATTGCACCCTCACCTTATAATTTCTTCAATAGCACCCTATTTCGTATTTTTGGCTTTCAATAGCACCCTATTTCGTACTTTTGGCTTTTATTAGCACCCCGACCTTGTAAAATAATCAATTTTACCTTATTTTGTATTTTTGACTTTCAATAGCTCCATAAATCATCAAATTAAACTCATTTATCGAGGACTTATTTGAATTTTTTTTAAGTTAAAGGACTTGTTTGAAAGTGTGCAAGTAGAAAAAAGTATGATTTCATCTTTAAATTTAGTTTTTTTTTTGAAAATTTTCATTCTTATAGTAATCAAATCATCTAATTTTTTTAATTTAGAGTGTTATTGAAAGCCAAAAATACAAAATAGAGTGCTATTGAAAATATTATAAGGTGAGAATGCCATTAAAAAAAAATTAAAAGGTCGGTAGTTTTTCAGACCTTAAGCCATAAAAAATACATCTTGCTCTAGACATGCATGTCTCGATCAAAAAGGTAAAAAATATATTTTTAAAAATTAAAAGTTATAAAATAAAAAAAGAGTCCATTATATAAGTATAGTGGTAATTAAGTTCCAAAAGAAGTAGTGTGAGATATTTCCTCATAATTTTATAGGGTTTTTGATATTTGGGTGCCTCAAAGGCACCCAAAATTACAGATCAGTGCCTCTTTCGGATTTAATTCCGAAAGAGTGCCTGGTCCCACGTGGTCCGCATTCTAGGAATGCGGACCACGAGGTGTTCCGCATTCCTAGAATGCGGAACACATTAATCAGCTGATTAATTAATAATCAGCTGATTAATGCATGTTCCGCATTCTAGGAATGCGGAACATGCAGAGATTACCGTTGGGAGCTGTCATAAATGTGTTCCGCATTCTTAGAATGCGGAACACATTTAATTCTCAAATGCCTATATAATCCGCCCCACACCCCCACAACACATACCAAACAAAGAAAATTCTCACAACCCGAAAATCTAAGGAGTGAAATATAATAGTTCGAGTGAGTCGGTTATTATTTCGGAGCACGGAAAATTTTTTGGATCGAGGTGTTTTTATTTCGGAGCTAAACAAAAATATATTTTGGAGCTAAGGAGTTATATTTTTTATTCGATACTAATTATTTTGGAGGACTACAAGAGGTTAGTACGTTTAATTTTTCATTTATTGCTTTAAATAATTTTAGTGTTAGTAAATATTAGAAATGCATATATAAATTTAATTATAATGTAGGAAAATGTTAGATTTTAATTATAATTTAGAATGCATGTAGAAATTTACTTATAATGTAGAAAATTATTATTAGCTATTAATTATAATTTAGAAATATATGTGTAATATAAAAAAATTAGATAATATTTATAATTGTTTTAATTATTAATATTGTTGTTGTTAAAAATTGTTGTAGTTTACAAAAATATTGTTAATTGTTAAAAAAATTAGATCTCAATATTAGGATATGTTTAATTCAATTTTAGAATATTTGAAAAAAAAAATTAGAAATAAAGTAATAGTAATTCGATTGATATGTTAAAGCTATAAATTTAAGATTTCCATTTTAAATATAACGGTGACATGTTTGCTGTTTATTAATTAGAAATGACGGTGACAGCGGCGAGAGCCCTCCGGTACCCAGACAGTTTCACTCGATCACAGACAGCTCGCGGCACCGACGAGAGACTCACGGTTTGAGGATACAGAGACCGAGGACTCGTAGATATGAGGATTAGATTTCATATTTTTCTTTATTTATCGATTTTTGTATTTTAGTATATGTTGTATGTTTACTATATTATGTATATTATATTCGTGTGTTATAATTGTTATTTTTTTATCAGTGTCTGTTAAAATCATTAGTTAAATAAAATAAATATTTATATCGTCTGTTAAATTTTGTCGTTTATTTATAAGCGTTTGTTAAATTCAGTATCGTCTGTTAAAATCATTAGTTAATATCGACTGTTAATATCGTCTGTTAAAATCATTAGTTAGATAAAATAAAATTATTTTATATTATTTTTAGTTTATAATTATTTAAATAATTTTTTATTTTTAAAAAATTAATAATCAGCAATGATTGGGCAATTTAGTGCCCGATCATTGCTGCCCCAATGATTGGGGAGACAAAACTGTCTCCCCAATCATTGGGGAAGCGTGTTCCGCATTCCTAGAATGCGGAACACGCTTTAATCAGCTGATTATTAATTAATCAGCTGATTAACTGGTTCCGCATTCTAGGAATGCGGCGGTGGTCCCAGGCACTCTTCTGGAATTAATTCCAGAAGAGGCACAAGACTGGAATTTTGGGTGCCTCAAATATCAAAAACCCAATTTTATACAAATGAATAGCAAGGTTCCTAATTGTCACTATAATTTAGTTACAGAATGAAACCTGTGATTGGCCAATTGATGATTGTGTTTGAATCTCCTTTGCTTCTTTCTGATTTTTATACCACTCCTATGTTTATGCTAGAATTGAGATTTTTGTTTATTGGTCGCGTATTTGAACAATTTTGGATTTTTTGATTAATGACAATATCTAAATTTTATTAATTTTTTTCAGGGCGCTATCTATATCAATTCATAACTAAAATATATTAAAACTATAATTTTATAACTATATATATCATAAATTCTTTTGTCAAAGTAAAATTATATAACAATGATATAAATGCAATACCTAATTTGATTTTTTTTATGAAGCACACAACATATGGACATGGTGGTTATATGCGACACCACGTCAGGCCTGATATGAAAGCGGTTAGAAAAGAGATGGTGGTTCTATGCGATTTATATACTAGACTAAACACTTAACGCGGGGCCACATAAAATCATCATATCTTGTATGCTTAATAGCATTAAAAAGAATTATTCGGTGTCTATGTTGCTATTATATAAGTCTATTTTGACGAGAGGTACTTTGTAAAATTGTAATTCATATATTTAATATTATAGTCACAAATTAGAAGTTAGTTACCGTGCTATGAGAAAAGAAAGTTCATGTTAGCTTGACGCGACAAATTATATATAAACTATATACTAAGTTGGATAGCATTTTAGTTGAAGCTGTCATCAATAAATTCATAGAAGTGTAGGTTTCAAAATGGAAAAGAAAATTACCAATATTAAGTATTCAAATTGATGTGAAGTTTTGTCGGCAATTATTAAAGACCAAAAATTGTATGGTGGGTGGCATTGTAAGATACTAGTACAAAGCTTCAATAAAAAAAATCATAATCAGATGATAAGTAAGTACAACTGTAAATTTGGTGTGATTATATACATAAACCACCAATTGGTACTACATAATTGTTAATCTAGTTGTTTTGTGTGAACCTAGTAGATGGTTAGACATTATGAAATTTTTAGTTATTAAGGCTGATTTGAAAGGTATAATTAATTGATTGAATTGATCTTTCACTGTTCAGGACTAATTTGCAACTAAAAGTTGTGCTTATCTCACAATTTTTTTATTTTCATAATTAGTAGTTTCAAACAAAATTCATGGGTTGATAACCCGTCACTTTCCGATGCATATATACACAATCTTAGTCTAAATAATTGAAAAACAGTTAGCAATTAGAATTATCCTTTAGTTTACTCATTTGGTTAATATACAGTAGATTTAAATGGGATAGGAATACAATACCATGAAAATTTTGCAGATAAACAAAGAAAAAGAAAAACTGGTTCGAAATGTAGACAGCACCATAAATATAATTCTAACAGTGTTCAGGGCTGGTATTGGCTCGGTTTCAGATTTAATAGGTTTCGAGCTGGTTTTGACCGGGATGACTTCAGCCCGAACCAGTCCGACCAGGGCTAGGATAGTCTTTTCATCGGCCTGAACCAATCCGTGAACAGGACTAGGATAGTCTTATCATCGGCCCTTTCTATTTTAAGTTAAGATTATCACATGAGAAAGGGAGCAGTATGTGACAAGAGAATCCTATACCTAAAGCCTAAAATCATATATGATGATGTATTAATCTTCTATCTTTCATAATGTTTTAAGGAGCAATTTTTCACCCAAATGTCGTACCACGTCATTCGTGCAAAATACAATTAAAATGTGTGAATTATGCGAATTTTGTTTATAATAATTACAGAAACATTTAATATTCTAAAATTTGCACATTTTGTTAATTTGCTGCATTTTAGATGATATGTCATAATAATTGGGTGAAAACATTATTCTGTTTTAGTAAGAGATAATCTGAGATTTATATGGGCAGTGGCATGGTTTGTTCATTAGCAAACCATTTGTTGTCTTATTTTCTGGTGTGATGATTGTGATTCCTTAAAATTATAAGTAGCATCCTTTTTTATTAAAATAATTAGGAAAAATTATCTGTCTAAATCAAAATAATAATTAAAAAAAACAAATAAGACACCGCCATGTCAAACATAGCCTCAATCCTCATGTCCTATTCAAGAAAATTCACTAATATTTCATTTCAGTAGTATACATCCAGATTTATAAAGTTACTTAAGTTGTAAAGTGAAAAGAAAAAGTATGCAATAAGATTACAAACGATTGGGGAGTACAAAATGTGAAGGGCTCCATGAAAGACCATAGCCAGGCCTGTTATAGCTCCGCTGCTATGGGTCACACCTATGCTCTTTTCAGCACGTCTCATCCCATGCATAACCGCAGGTTCTTGCCAACTTGTCCAGTTAAATTTGGCACATGCCACACTCGCCCACCAATATCGCGCCTGGTGGTCATGCAAATCGCTTGGATCACCAGAAAAAAATGGCACGCTTCGGCTCATCCCTCACAGCCTGCAGGGATGTTATTTCTCATGCCAAAGTTACATATATATGCACCACTATGCAAAGCTCAAATTACGTGACACAGGTGAATTTCACTTTTTATTTTCTTTGTTTACTTTGACACGGGGAGAAAAAGTCATGGCAAGAAAAAATGCGGTATCATGGCCTTTAGCTCTGCTGGTTAGTTTTCTGCTTCTTGAAGTTGTGGTACAAGGAAGGTTAATGGATGGAGACGTCAATATGGGCCATGAGATTCGCAGAATCAACCGTGGAAAGGCTGGCCATCACCCCCTTGCTGTCGGTTATGGTTATGGTTATGGCTATGGTTCAGGTGGTGGCACGGGAGGATGGAGTGGTCCGGCAGGAGGTGGTGAAGGTGGAGGTGCTGGGGCTGGGACTGGCTTTGGTCAAGGTGGGGGCAACAGCCAAGGAGGTGGTTCTAGTTATGGTGGAGGAAATGGATATGGGTCAGGGTCAGGATACGGGGGAGGCAAAGGTGGTCATTACAAGGCAACCAGTTCTCTGTCTGCTTCAGAACATATGTCTTAACTCTTTTAAACTTTTAACATCCAAAATTCCAATATAGTCAATAAGGATGAATTTTCTCTAGTCATTATAATTTAGCAATTCTGTAGCTTATCCAAGCTTATCGTTAACTCTAATTCCACCAATTTAGAGAAATTCATGAATGTAGATGAAAATCGTTTTACAAAAACTTACTACAAGAAATCCAAATCTAATAAAATTGGTTAATCTATATGAAATGCTGGAATCAGAACCAAGTGATAAGGATTTAGATGGCAAAGAAGGGTCAATGGGACATCATCTTTTAACCAGTAATTTAAAACGTGAGGGGTATTGTTAGACATCCCTCCAAGTAATTTAAAAACTGGTTCACGTAATGTAATATCAGTATTTTCTTTTTCTTTTTTCTTTTTTAAGTCAAAGAATTTAATATCAGGAGATTAAATAAGAGTAACAAAGAACTCACAGAAGCAATCTCGAAAAGAATGAGCATTAACAGAAGATAACAATACTAATTTCATTCGACTATCCCAGCCATCCATTTAATTAAATGAAGATAAATATATTACAGGAAATTTATTTACATCAACAAGTTCTGATTACCACACAGCAATTTTAGACAATATAGCTAATTATAGACAAATTATAGATAACACAGACCAGGGAAATCCCTTACAAACTTGAGATCATTTTTATTATCGGCAACGAGTATTAGTTACACTTGTTTCTGGTCAAGCAAATAGAGAATGACCATTTGGGTTGGGACAGTCGAGCAGCAAACAAAAGCTCATTCTTTAGCCTGAAAATTTAAGCCCGACTCAGTTAAATGCAGTTCAAAAATTGTATTGCAAGAACAACCCAACCATGAGTAAATCAATTGACATAATTTAGCTGAAACAAAAGGAGTGACCTGATATAATAAATCATCATGGAAGTTCACATTTCGAATTTTTGAGTAAACATGTTATGATATAACAAACATCATGCTGAGCGAATCAAAATATGGCCAGAAAGGAAAGTTGGGAAAACTGACTGATTAGTCTACGAGAACAACTAAGCAAGTGCTTTCCTAGTGTACTTGATGGTTGAGTAGCAATGACAAGAGGAGATTACATCCTCAACGTTGCTAAATCACTAATGTACAAACTTACCATAAACTGCATATTGTTAAGTATTATTCTATATTTATGCATTGTCTTAAGAGTTGTAAAAATATTTCAAGGAAAAAAAAATTGCCCAAGAATCTTAGTTGCACCTAAGCTTAAGTTGAAGATAACACCATGTTAGATGTTCCAATAAGAGACGGTTTGATCTAACAATGCAGAGTTCAATCAGCAGGAAAATTGTATAACTATATCATTTTACAAGTAAATTTCTGTCATCACTAGATTTCTAATTGTTCTTAGCAAAAATGAGTATTATGCAAGAGAAAATACAGGCTCCAAACTATTATTAAACACTACATTAATTCAAACTCTTTTTATTTATAAATGAAGGTTTATATTTGATGACATTTAATGATAGAACATAAAACAAAATACACATACCCTGGTTTGCAGGTTTGGACCTTCAGTCGAGTCTTTTTTCTCAATGTGAGGCGTCTCTTCTGAAGTCCTACGGAAGAAAACATTGACAGAGAATGATAAGACTTGAAAGAAGGCTGCTATAAAAACAGATAATTTAAGTCAATTGAAACAGGAGTAATAAATTCCAATCAATACCTTTCTGTAATGCTTGAACCATTGGAAGAAGATGTACTTAAATCTGAGGCCAACACGCCCGGATTTTCTGCCTCAGATGATCCAGGTTCATCATTGCCCTGTAATATAGCATTGAGAAAATGTTCCCCTAGAGTTGAAAGTCAACAAAGGAACCAAAATAAAATTGCATTATGCCGCAATGGAGATACTTACATTGGATGTGTCATCCATCCAACCAGGGACCTTAGCCGATACAAGGGCAACATATTGCTCCATAGCCACCTCCGGATTCATATTTCCCAGCCTTTGCCAAGCATTCCTTGCACAACGTAAGCAGCGCCCTCCATCACTCACACATAGCAGCTGTCAACCCTGTTATTATAACTATCTATCAAACTATACCGTATAATTTGGTATAGGTAGGCCTTATGGTGTTCTTTTTGCAGATTCCGTTTTGTTAATCTTAGGCGGACAGATTTGTTAATAGAGGTGGATGGCTGCTGAAGACATTTTATATGTCTAATAAGCTGTCTAGCTTTTAGAAATAAATGAGGCATGAGGAGTAGGAAAAGGATAAGAAATGGATAGGCACAAGGGAACAAGGTAGATGGTGATAACAGTTGGAACTTGGAACCACATGAGACCATCTCAACTTGCCAAAGGAAGACAAAATGGCTAATACCTAAGTTTTTTTTGTTTTCTTGTTGCTAGAAAACAATCTAGTAGATGTAAGGAGAATGGGATAAGGACAAGAAGATACAAAAATGACATTTTCATTTTACATCCCCCAAGTAAATTACTAATTTCTTTAATGTTTTTTAACAGTCTCATCATAGTTTTTCTGGTTCATGACTCAAGCTTGATTGTTTTTTATGTGCACAGGAATTTGTTGTTCAACTTCAATATATCTATATTGCTCCATTTTCAAATATTTTCTCCATTATTAAAGTTAAGCATCTAGAGTTCATTCACTTAAATGTAACAAACAGCAACAGCAAAACATAACAAAACCATAAAATGAAAAAAAGAGAAGGTATACTGGAAGTATAATAATACCACTTGGCTCGAGCAGCAAAATGAAGCGGCATAGGAGGCTGCTCGCGGCATGGACCTTCAGTAGCTACTTTATGAAGAGCATAAAGTTCCATTCGCAAACCTTCTTCATCTTTCACATCTCCACATTCCACAAATTTAGCTGCTTCTGCAAACATCTTTTCCAATTCAGTCCTCTCAATCCCTTCCCAATCATCATCAATTTCAACGACTTCTATTTTCTTTTCATCCTTTTCTTTATCAAAGTCCAATACTGCTCCAATGATCTCATCCAAAACGACGTCGTTGCAAGCAGAGGATTTTTCTATTTCAACCGTTTCAGTTTCTCTGTTTTCTATAACTAAAACATCTTCTGACGATATTAATTTTGTCTGCAATTCCGTTTCAATTACTTCATCGGCGTAAACTGATTTCGATTCTCCTGATAATTTATCGACTGTCGTTGAAAAATCCTGGACGAATTCGACTCGTTTCTCACTTTTCAACCCCTCAGTTGTCAAATTATCATGAAATGATAGCTCCTCCATGGTAATCTCATCCATTTCTCCACTGGTATTAGCTTGATCGAGATTTTGAGTATTTGATAACTCCGGTTTATTACTATTATTAGAATCAGCAGCACCTAAAGAAACAAGTTTAGCAATGAGAAACGAAAATAGAACAGCGACAATAACCGTCACGAAAAGCTCTTGAAGCAACTCCATTATCTTCGAAAAATGAAGAAGATGTTAATAATAATATTATGAGAAGAGGTAGGTAGAGGGAGATGAAAGAAAAGTAATGACTACGGAATGGAAGTTAATTGAAAATAGGGGATATTTGCTGAGAAGAGCAAAGCATATTCTGCCTGCTTTCTCTTTTTCACTTTCGCCTTTTATTTCTTCTTCTTCTTCTTCTTTTATTTAAAAGACTTTTGATGAAGCTCAAAAACATTGAATATTTTCAAAAATTAAATGCTGAATTAATTTTTATTTAAAGGTATTTTAATTTAAAAGTTTCAGATTATCTATACTATATATAATCTAATACTATCAATTAAAAAATATTAAACTATTAATAAATTATTTCTAATATTAAATAAAATAAATTATTTCTAATTAACTATTATTTTAAATATAATTTGATAATTTAACAAGTTACACTACGAGACATGTGTGAAACACGTAAAGCGACACTAGTAGCTATTAAAATACATAAAATAAATATAATAGTTAGTAATCTATATCTATACTATATATAAAAGCACGGATGGTGGGGGGACAGACAAATTTACTAAATAACCCTGTATAATTTATAACTATTTAGAAACCTATTTAAAGACTTTATAGTCATTTAACAATTAAACAATCAATTTAATTATTAAAAAATCGAGTACTGATGTATTATTACTACTTTAATAATGCAAGAGAGACATGGCTAAATACTAAGTTCATTATCAATACAACACAAACTCTCTCTCGATTTTTCTACAATTCTTTAATTGTTTACGTTCATGTACTATAAACTTCAAAAGCTCTACATTATAAGGAGATCAATTACCAAAATTCTACATGTCTGCTTATTATTTGCTTAATATCCTTGCAACTCTCTGTTAAAAGAACACACAAGACATATTTTAAATAAAAAAATTAAGCTTACAATAATGCATGATAAACATGACATAAATTATTGACATTCAACAATTAAACAGCCATAAACAATTTTATTTTAAACCTAAATTTATATGTGCAAGTATGTGATGATGTTGTTCTGTTAGTTTAGTTGAAGGATATGTGCCCAACTAATTTTGCCAAATGAGATGTAATATTATCGATCTGTTGGTTCATGATTCCCAGAACAGTAATCGGTAGTGACAAAGTAATTTTCTTTTATTTTTTATAATTAAAAAGAAAAATTACATTTAAATTAAAAAAATAATTTTATTGATATAAAAATAAGTTACTGCATGTGATCCTATTATTGCTCTGATAATAATGCTTCCTAATAATAACCATTACAACAATATTTTAGCTACTATTTTAATTATTTGATAAAATATAAAAATACACAATTATTCTATTAGTTTTTTTTAGATAAATGAATTATTCTATTAGTTAAGTACCATTCTTCAATATTATTTTAAATTATATAAAAATATCATGAAAGGTAAACAAATTTCAACTGCAAATTATAAATAAAAGCAATGTAATTGTTAATGGATGTAAGTGTTTCCAAGGATTTTTGAGTCGAGATTTAATTTATTAGTTTTTCATAATCTAATTAATTTAACATTATTCATCTACAAAAATAATTT